>NC_000071.6:45030784-45330784 GCF_000001635.26 Mus musculus
GCTAGAGGAAGGACCCAAGGAGCTGAAGGATTTGCAGCCCCAAGGAGGAACAACAATATGAACCAACCAGTAACCCCAGAGCTCCCAGGGATTAAACCACCAACCAAAGAGTACACTTGGTGGGACCCATGGCTCCAGATGCATATGTTGCAGAGGATGTCAATGTAGGTCACCAGTGGGAGGAGAGACCCTTGGTCCTCTGAAGGCTCTAGCCCCCCCTTCCCCCAGTGTAAGAGATTGCCAGGACCAGGAAGCATGAGTGGGTGAGTTGGTGAGCAGGAGTGGGGGGTGATAGAGGGTTTTCAGAGGGGAAACCAGGAAAGGGGACAAATTGTAGGTTGAAGATTTTGTGGCTGGATTGGAGATGGCTGGTTCCATATCCCACATCCTAGGAGTCATAGAGTCACTCTCATAGATTCCGAGGAGTTTCCAGTGCCCAAGTTTTACTAGTTTGTCTCAGAGATGCATCCTACCCCTCACAGTCTCCCCTTTTATCTGATCCCTACCTTATCCCTCCTGTTTCTATCCGATCACCCTCTCCCATCTAGTCCTCTCCTCCCCATTCATCCCACCATGTCTATTCTATTTCTCCTTCTAAGACAAATTCAGTAGCACTCCTTGTTACTTAGCTTCTTTGGGTCTGTGGATTGGAGCATGGTTATCCTTTACTTTATGGCTAATATCCACTTACAAATGAGTACATACCAAGTTTGTTTTCCTGGGTCTGGGTTAGCTCACTCAGAATGATCTTTTCTAGTTGTATCTATTTCCCTACAAATTTCATGATGTCACTGTTTTTAATGGTTGAATAATACTCCATTGTGTAAACATACCACATCGTACTACATTTTCTTTATCCATTCTTTGGCTGAGGGACATCTAGGTTGTTTCCAATTTCTTGTTATTAATGAATCTATTAAAATAATTGAGCAAGAGTTCCTGTGGTACAGCGGAGCATCCTTTGGGTATACTTCCAGGAGTGGTATATCTTGATTTTTTTTATTTTTTTATTAGATATTTTCTTCATTTACATTTTGGTGGTGTTCTTTACCTTACAGAAACTTTTTAGGCTCATAAGTCCCATTTTGTCTTAGTGTTCTAGTCAAGAAGTTGTCTTCTGCACCAATGTGCCCAAGGCTATTCCTTACTTTCTTGACTACCAGGTTCAATGTATCTGGTTTTATTTTAAGGTCTTTGATCCTCTTGGATTTGAGTTTTGTGTACAGTGATAGGTATGGATTTACTTGCATTCTTATATATGCAGTTAGACTAGGACCATTTTTTGAAGATGCTTTTATTCCATTGTATAATTTTGGCTTCTTTGTAAAAAATCAAGTGTCCATTGATGTGTAGATGTATGTGGCCCTTCAATACCATTGATCAATTGTTTTTATGCCAGTACTATGCAGTTTTTATTACTGTTGTTCTGTAGTATCACTTGAGATCAGGGATAGATATATCTCCAGAAGTTCCTTTATTGTACAGAATTGTTTTAGATATCCTGGATTTTATTTTTTGTTGTTGTTGTTGTTTCATATGAAATTGAGTACTGTTTTCTCAAGGTCTGTAAAGATTTATGACAATATAAAATTTTAAGTTTAATTAAATAACACATGTCCATATGTACTTTTATGTACTAATATACTGATAGTAACTTATATAAATGATAAAAATATGTTATGGGTTCTTTTTCATGTCAATTTACATATCTCATTTTCTTATAATGCCTCTATTCCAGAGTATGAATATAACATAATTCATTTTACCCTCATTTTCCCTTTGGATAAAAATACAGGTCACTCATAATTTTGCCATCTCCAGTAGTTGTCAGCAACCCTCTTGAACTACATCCACATCTTCCTGCATCTAGATACAAATGCCTGTTACCTAGCCCTCCTAACATCCTTTCTCCTTCCTACACTCACTACAGGATTTGACTTACTAGGTCTAAGGTGAACCCAGGATTCTGTAATTTTGTCATGCACCTGCCCTGAAGATTCAGATCTAGACATCTCCTCACCATTGGCAATGATTAACATCTAGTCATTGTTTAAGGCAAACATTAATGACTGTAGTCAGAGACCCATGTGGGTTACATCCCAGCTCTGTCACCGAAATAGTATAATCTTGAACCTTCCTCATTCCTGTCCATGCCATACGGTCATTTTATTCATTCTTACCCATGCCCATGCACATAGTCAATCATTCTTTCATTCACTATTGAGTACACAAGCATTGAGCATCTTTTTATATGCTCAGAGTAATAGTCATTCGGTATAAGAGTCAAAGGAAAACAACAGAGTATCATAGATTCTACATTGGAAGGACAGTACACTATATATTCAGTGCAGGGTAATAACTAGAAAAGTCTGAAGTAGTATAGGAAAAGGCACACTTAAGTGACCCTTGAATTAAGTGTAGATTTTGGCCATTTTATTAGGGATGATCCCTCAGAGAAAACAAAGGGAAAAATGCCTGTGTGGATGTCAGCATGCATATCATGAGTTCATATTGTGCAAGGTCCAGGGATGTGGCTGGAGGGAGGTAGGATTACACAAGGCTTGCAACATGTGCCAGATGTCTCTAAAAGAGTTATACATGAGTGTACCATGATGCACTCACATCCTAGCACAGTCTTGGGGCTGAATACAAACGAAGGAATAAAGAGACTTGCATGGTGAGATCAGAGTATAAAATTAGTATGTAAGCTTGCCTTCCTGGTCAGGCTCTAAAGGGTAAGAACCATTAAGAAACCAGATGGAGCTTCTTGGGTCCTTTTACTTGCTCAAGTAATGGACTGATCATTCATGGCCTTGCTTTATTTAATATATCACCAAATCCAGTGTTGGGGTGGTCCTCCTGAAATTGCAAATTCTTACTCAAAAGATGGATGTACTGGCTAATGTATGGGTCAACTTGGCAAGACCATGGCACACATGTACTCAAACATTATACTATGGATCTCTGTGTGCCTTGGATAAAATTGTCATACAAACTAATGAGCTTGAAGCAGATTACCCCTTTTAATGTAGGGGAGACTTATCCAATCATTTGAAGGCTGATGGAAATGAAAATTGACCTTCCCTAAGGAAAAACAAAAGAAGCAAATTTTGCTGGCAGGTAGAACTGCAACATCTACTCTTACATATAGGTCTCTAGCCTGTAAGCCCATTCTGCAAAACTGGAACTTCTTACTCTTATTTTCTTGAGAATTCTCTGTCTATACTTTTGTCTGTCTGTCGGCCTGTCTCTCTGCCTGTCTGTTTCTCTCTGTGTGTATGTGTGTCTCTGTCTCTGTCTCTGTCTCTCTCTCTGTCTCTCTCTCTTTGTGTGTGTGGGGGGGGCATCTGTGTATTCATATGAGGCATGCTTATGAAGGCCAAGGGTCAATGTTAAGTGTGATGCCTTATATTATTCACCTTTTACTGGAAAGGAGAGGCCCATTGGACATGCAAACTTTATATGCCCCAGTACAGGGGAACACCAGGGCCAAAAAGTGGGAGTGGGTGGGTAGGGGAGTGGGGGGAGGGTATGGGGGACTTTTGGGATAGCATTGGAAATGTAAATGAGGAAAATGCCTAATTAAAAAAGAGAAAAGAAAAGAAATAGTATCTCTCATTAGCAAAGCACCTACCAAGTGGGCTAGGCAGGCTGTCCAGCCAGCCTCAGAGCTTTGTACATCTCTGCCATTCTAGCATCACTACTATGCTTGCCTGGCTTTTAAAACATGGTTGCTAGTCCCCTCTGCCTGTTTTCTTGCCTCTACTGGTTCTATTTCTCCAGAGACCTGAAATCACTGTATCAGTGTCCTCAGAGGTTCTTTCTAGGGCTACACTGTAGCCCTCAGAGCCTGATAGGAGAACTTCTCATGACAAGAAGAACATTTAGAGAAGGCCTCTTCCCTTCAGGCTCCAAGAAACATTCATGTTCCCCTAGCAACTGATTTGCAAGAAGAATATTAACACTACAAACTCTAGCCAGGACTGAGTATCCTGAAGTTCATGGATACCAGCTTTCTCTCTGCCACATCTTACAGATGTCTCCTCTGACATCAACCTTTCATTTTCTCTCTTTCCAAAACTGATGCTAGCCTGACCCAGCACAGAGTACCGCTTTGTCTGCTGTTGTTGTTTGTGATGATTACTGCATTTTGTTTTTCTTGTTCAAATAACTAAAGAAGATGCAAGTCCTATCTCAGAAGATGGGGTGTGTTTATTGAAATCCTGCACATATCTCCACTAAAGCAAAGATAGTAATCACATTGACATTTTCCTTGTATAAAGATCACTTTATAGTTTACCAATTCATACGGGGTTTAGTGAGCTTTTAGTCTCCATGATGAAATCTGCAAACAGTCAGATTTGTAACTGATAATACTACTATGATAATGGTGTGATGGTGCCTTGAAGTATTCAAGGGATTATGTGGAAATGTGCACATGAAATGCTTAGGAGCTCATGTGACATCTGATTGCTAGATCTTTCCTCTGCATTGTCTCATGAGATTATTCCAATGAAATAATCAAGATGTGACAAGTTAACTCTGTTTTATCAATGAGGAAAATGTCGGGAATGCAGGCCCTTCCTCAGGACTATCAGCAGTTAATGAGCTAGAACTTGAATTTGGAACTTCTGACTACAGTGCTCATTAATTTACACACTTGAGTTATAAGGCAGACCTTGACTTAGAAAATGCACAAAAATTCTATGCATAATAAGGAATAAAAACTGTATATTATAGGACTTTATAGAAGGTGGCACACAAATAACAGATGTTAGATAAAATTCATTGAAGGGAAAGACTCAATTATTAACTCTTGATTTTGTTAAATTTCTCTACTAAACCCCTCCCATCAGGGCTCAGAAAACCCTGTGGAAGATGAAGCAGACTCTAAGAGCCAGAGAGCATGGAGGATACCAAGGAAACAAGGTCCTCTAAATCAACAGGATTGGTGCCCATATGAACTCATGGTGACTGAGGCAGTAGACACAGGGCCTGCCCTGCTCTGCACCAAATGGCTCTTCTTGATGAACAGAGAAGTGGACACATGTTTCCATCTCTAACCCAGAAGCTATCTCCAACTGATAACCACTTGCAAATGAAATCTTAGTTTTCTCCAATGCAGTCTCATTGGAGAAACAAACTACTTTTAAGGGTAGGGTAATGCCAAGCAGTAGATGGTCAACAGGCAATAAGCTCAATGGCATTTTTGGTTGTTCCTTATCTCATAATGTCAGGTCACGGCTTGAAAAAAATATGTATATATGTAATTCATATGTCTAAATATGTAAATTTAAGTAATATAATATATACATATATACATAATACATATACATATGTATGTACATATGTATATATACAAAAATATTCATATACTCTCTTTTTTAGCATATAGGTCCTTTGAGTATATATTATAGTTTCTAGCTTAGTGTTTTTATGTGATTCCTGAGTGTATGACTGAATGTGTTTCTGTGTATGTATTTGTTTCTTGTGCCTTTTAGGGGGCTTCTTTTCTTCTGTTTGATTGTTTTGTCCTATTCTGATATGTTAGTTTTTGTTTTATCTAATTTTATTTTAGTATTATTCTTTAGAAGCCTGTTTGTTTTCTAACAAAAGACAGGAAGGAGGTGGATCTGGATGGAAGGGAAGGTGGAGAGGAAATGGGAGGAGTAGAGGGAGAGAAAAATGTAATCAGGCTATATATGGTGTGAGGGAAAAAAAGAAAAACTCAAACATATCATCAAATTTTCAAAATTTCCAGAGATCTACAGGTCCAGTGTGCACCTGCCCCAGTTAGGTCTCTGGTAAACACATGTTCCTGAAAGCCCAGGCCTGCAGCTTCCCCTTTTGAAATTCTTCACTGACTTTCTGTTACCCATTTCTTCATTTCCCCTAGTTTCACAGTTGTCTCCCTCATATCACATCACAACCTGCACCTGCTCATAAAAAATTGTTTCCTCCCAAGCCTTTGGAGTAAAGGTCAACTACTCTCACACAGTGTCAAGGCCATCCTTCATCCATTCAGTCAACAAGTATTTACGGAGCTCTGCAAAGTACTAGCCAGGACTCTTTACCCTGCTAAGTTAAAGCTCCTGCCTCTCTGGAGTTTACACACTAAGGAGATAAAATAACAAAGGCCGTTACTTTCCCAGTCTAGTCCTAGTCCATCCCCTGCCTCCAAGCTTCCACCCTCCCAGCTACAGCATTTCTCTAGACCCGAGTATGGTGTGTTTCCTCCTACCTCTGGGTCGCTGTCTTTGCTGTCTTTTCTGTTGGAAATACCCTTGATTTGTCACCACTTTCCAATGCATCCTCATCATCTCAGCTGTCTTTCACAGTATCTCCTGTATGCAGGGTTTCATTTCCATTTCCTTATTTTTACTTCAGTAAATCTAGAACTTTCACGATGGTCCTAGTCTTGCTTGTCATCGTTTTAGTAGGAAGGGGGTGCAGTGGAGGCACTGCAGGGTGATTACAAATGGTCTCTCCAGGGTTTTGCCCTTTTTCCCTTATATAGATGTCAATGTCAACTTATCTTAATTAAAAAACTGTACTCAATAATAGAGATTAAAAAACTGTACCCAGTCCTAAAGTATAATTTTGGGTACATCGGTGAGGATGCTTCTGGAAGATACTCAGTGGACTAAGTGAGAAAGATTCGTGTTCACCAGCGACAGTGAGACCCGAGCAAAGGGATGATATTTGGATAGAACAAAAGTATTTCTCATTCAGGATAGAACAAAAGGACAGAACATTCATTCATGCTCTCTCTCTCTCTCTCTTTCTCTCTCTCCCTCCTTCCCTCCGTCTCCCTCTCCCTCTCCGTCTCTCCCTTTCCCTCTACCTCCTTCTCCCTTCTTCTGTCCCTCCCTCTTTCTGTCCCTCCTTTTCTCCTCCCTCAATTCTTCCCTGATCTTATACATCCACAGTTCTCTGATTTTTACAGCATGGACCTTGCCATATTCCCTAATCCTACATCTCAGGTCTTTGGCTTCAGGCTGAGAATTATACTCTCAGTTCCTTGGCTCTGAGGCCTTTAAGCTTGGACTGAATTATATCCTATAAACTTCTCCGATCCCAGCTTTCAGATAGTCTCTCCATGACTCTTCTCCATGACTGCCTGAGCATTTCCTCTTAGTTATCTAATTATCTATGATTTCTATTGTTACTTTTTCTCTGGGGGACCTCAGTTGCAAGCTTCACAATATGATTTAGCAGCCCCTTCTCATCCATAGACAGAGTCATTTCCCATATCTTAAATCTGATATGGCTTTAGTCTATAGAAGGCCCTTTGGTTGTGAAACTTTATATGCCCCAGTACAGGGAAACACCAGGGCCAAGAAGTGGGAGTGGGTGGGTAAGGGAGCAGGGTGGATTAAGGGTATAGGGAACCTTTGGGATAGCATTTGAAATGTAAATGAAAATATCTAATTAAAAGAAGAAGAAGAAGAAGAGCACAAGATTACATTCTCCCTAGCCTTTGCTCTCTTAGGCTTCTACTTTCACTGAGAAAAACCATGCACACACTTGGAAATGTTTGGGGAAAAGACCTCATGAATCAGTCAAAATAGTCTAGTAAATGCCCTGAGCAGGTGCCTAAGGCAGAAGCAGACATGGCACTTAGCTAACATGTGAATCCATGAGAAGAATTAAATGCTTATCTTTCTGCACATTTAAGACTTGTAATTGTCTGTTCCATAATATTAGTGTACATCTAACTACAGCTGCCACTCCACTGGTTCTTTTCACTCACTCACTCACTCACTCACTCACTCACTTTCACTCACTCTCACTCACTCACTCTCACTCACTCACCCACCCACTCACTCACTCTCACTCACTCAGCATTTGTCTTTTCAGCAGACTTGTTTATAATGTACTAGGTACTAGAATACCTTAAAGATTGGTTTGATACATTCTCTGTGTCACCAAATGTCAGTGAAGTGAATAGTGACTTTCTTATCTTCTTTGGTGCTCTAGAGATAGGACCTTCCAATCTGCTCTGTAGAGCCTGTCCTAAATTTAATCTCCCCATGGGTTGCAAAGTTTCTCTTCTTGTTCACCCAACTCTCTGTTTCTTGTTTCTTTCATGTTTTTCTGAGCATCCATGTTCTTGTTCAGCTGCCCATGAACCTGGGAAGTAATGTTCAGCATCTGCTTCATAAAATTTTTTTCATAAATTTAAATTCAGTCATTAAGTTAAGGAAACAGTTAAGCCACTTTACATGTGCTGAGGAATTTATTTTGGGATATCTCTGTGGGAAGGGATGTTTAGGATTAATTGAGCTTTCTGGATATCTGCACATGAGCACCAGGGTTTTATATATAGAACCAGAACACCTGATCTCAGCACCTGCAAGAGAAATTACTCACTTAATCTCCCAAACTCCAATCAGAGGGAGGAGGGCCCTGAGACTATGGTAGAGAACCTGTAGTGAGAGTTAGGTCCCCAAGCTAGAGGCAAAAAGTACCTTGTCATTCCTTAAGTCCCTCTCCATTGCTGCGGTCTAAAAGCCACTCTGGAACTGGATTCTTAATCATATATTAATGCCATTATTTTTTTCTCTGATTCCTGTGGGTTCTGTCTTCTACTGTATCTAAGAAATTGGCTTTCTAGGATTATATATATATATATAACCTGGTTATTTTTTTCTGGTTTCTGCCACCATAGCGTCTAGAAAGCTAGCTTCTCTGCAGAGATTCTGGTGACTGCTCACATTCCTCTTGCTGCGATGACCGTATTCACATTGCTCTCCACTAGCCTGAGCATTCGTGTCAACAGGCCCCGTGTCCTTTCCCCATATTCACTCACAATGCTTTCGTTTTGACAGTCCTTGCCATCAGCCCACCCCCAGACATCCATCGTGTGTGCTTTGTTGTGTTGCTGATTCTCCACTACCATTAGAGCTTGGAATTTGTTTTGTTCTGTGTGAGTTTCTAACCAAATTTTAGAAGTTTTGTTTCTTCTTCTTCTTTTTTTTTTTAGTTGAAATACCTATAAGACGCTAAAATCTATTTTTGTTAAGCTCTGTAAATTTTGACAAATATATAGCGTTATATAACCATTGGTATAATCTAGACACAGGGCAACTTCATCACAGCCTTCCCCATTCCCTCTCCCCAATTCCCATGTCCCTTAGTAGCCAGCCCTTCCTCCAAGCCCTTCCTTGGCATCTAGCTTTCCCTCTCCCAGAATATTATAAGAATGAATTCATATACAACGTAGTCCTTATTAGTGTTTTTCATGTGCCAAAATGCATCTGTGATTCTTCCCTGTCTCATATTGTCAACATATTTTCTCATTTTTCAATGCTAGGAAATATGTCATTTGCATAGATAGTCCCATAGTCATTTGTAAGTTTGAGGGCATTTGTGTTGTTTACAGCTTGGTTTCTTACAAACAAAGCTGTTGTAAATATTAGCATACAACTGTTTTATAAACATAAGCTTTCATTCCTCTGGGGTAGGTACCTGGGAGCGGGATAGCGACTTCAGAGAGTAAGCATATGTTTAGTCTTACAAAAAACTGCCAAACCATCTTCCAAAACTGCTGTGCTACTTAGCAGTCTCAGTGGCAGTATCTAACAGTTATTCCACATCCTTAATCAGCTCTGGCTTTCATTGTTAGTTGCCAATTTTATTTTGCTCTTTCATGTTCTTCGCAGATATGTTTGTTGAATTTCTTGTCAGTTTTTAATTGGAATGCTTAATTCCTTATTTCTATGAATGTTGAGAGATTTTCATAGATAGTTTTTCATAGGATACATATAAGTCTATTAGCTATAATTTAAGAACTTTTTCAGTACATAGTTTGTCTTCTTCTATTCATTTGATGATGACAATAAAATGTAATTTTGATAACGTTCAAATTATCAATTCATTTTATTGGCTATGTTTTGGTGTTACAACTAATAAATATTTGCCTAAGCAAGGTTACAAGTATTTCCAACCTACTTTTCATATAGTCATGTTTATAAATTTCAGATTTAATACTATGTATGTGTTCCATTTAGGAAATATTTTTGTATTTGATGCAAAATATGGATATGAGTTTATTGCATGAATGCTCAAATATTCCAGCACCAATTGTTGACAAGCCCAGTTTCACTGTTTGGCTTTTCACTGCTGTGGCCAAATGCCTGAAAGGGAGTGTTTAAAGGAAAACATCATGTGGGGAGTAAGAATGTGTTGGAACAAAGCAGATAGGGGGCAGAGAGTGACATTCAGGGAGGAAGAGACAGGAGGCAAGACACAGGCTTGAAAGGCATGCCTGCAATGGCCGACTTCCTCTAAGCTGGCCTTATCTCCCAGTGCTTCCATCTTTTCCCCATAATACCAGTCTATTAGTTGATTCCTAAGCCTGCATGGTTCAATCGCTGCCTCAGAGCCCCAGATATTAGAGACCAAGCCTTCAATACATGAGCCTTTTGGGGAATGTTTTAAATACAAACCATAACATCTGGAAATTTGCTTCTGTTTATTGCTATAGTTCATTAACTACAACCATGTCTGGCACATAGCAAACATATAATAAATATCTGAAAAAATTAATGAATTATTAATTTGGTTTTTCCTATATAACTCATTAGCTCATATACAAACTGATATACTGTAACAACTATGAATTTAAATGGATGTATTTGCCAAGTTATATACTTTATATCAACTTCATTAATTTAGATAAAATATTTTTCATTGACCAGCATTTACTTAATCTAGTCTTTAAGCAGCCATACATTTCATTGACAAAACTGTGAACTACATGCCAAGTTAAGTACTACAAAAGAAATTCCTTTGGTCAACTCTATAAATTCTTTTCTAAGATCATGCATTGACAAGCATGAATACAAGCAAGATCACAAAGGAGGTAGATTATATGAAATACAGCTTTTGAAACATGTTTATGGCACAGTAACATAAAAGTTGATTTCTTTCAATCTCACAATATAGTTTAACAAAAAGTCTAGCAACTACCACAGTGTCAGAATGCTGATGGGCTCAAGATATTCTGAGCTGACAGCAACAACTTGAAATGTGATAGGAGAACATGGGAGATTCCTGATTCTGTGGCGTGTTTGTTGTCTGGTCTCATGATTGAAGGACATGCTAACTTTCTGTTAGAGATTAGTACAAAGAGAGGAACATTCTGTCTTTGTTCAAACTCCCAGCCTCGTGTATTTCAACTGCAGTGAAGAAAACTCTTGAGCTAGAGATATGTATGCATGAATAAAATGAGATTTCTGCTCCTAAAGAAATGGCATTCCAGGCATGGCAGAAGACACGCCAGCACAAGATGCTACCAGACAACAGAGTGTGGTTAAGGCTTCACAAGGTTGGAATTAATCTAAGTCAGCCCTGGAGGAACATAACGAGTCCTGTGGTTGCATGAGAAAGAATAATCAAATCTGAGGAAAGGCTAGGGAGGAGAGAAAAACATAAGAACTTCAATAACCAGTACCAATTTTCCCCCAAGCCCACCATTACATAATGAGAAGTATTATGCCTGTATTTTATGAAGCTTGGCCATTGCCAAACAATTAAAAAATTAAGGAAAGCATAAATCATTATTTGGGGCAAGAGATAGACAAGACGAATATGTTTTTCTGGGTCACAGAAAAGTCTCCTGTTCCTAAGAGGAAGTATTATGCCCCAGAGTTGTAAGGGGAAGATATTCCCTGGCCTCATTACTGGGGCCTTTTCTGGTGAGGAAGCCCACACCATGCAATGGAGAGAAAAGAGATTGGACATCATCCAGCTGCGTCATCAAATGAGTGATTGGCCTGTGTGTTTTAGGCAAGTGATAGACTCCAACTTGGAAATTCGTTGCTAGGAAAAAATAATTTTTATACCCCTAGAGTAATTCCTAAAGAAGGAGTAGAGATCACTGAGTGAAGAATTCAAGATTTGGGAAGGTGACACACCCAAGATATCAGGGTTTTTGTTTTTGTTTTGTTGTTGTTTTGTTTTTGTTTGGGGGGTTTATTGTTGTTGTTTTGCTTTTTGTTTTGTTTTTTGTTTTGTTTTTCAGCAGAGAACTGGGTATGCAGAGTGCCAATCTTTGTGATTCCCTCTTGCCTCTTGGCTTAAGGATAAGCTTGCTCATATCTGGCGCAGGCATTGACTATTGATTGGGGGAAATGACATGGGAAGGGTTAGTGGTTTTTATGTGCCCTCCATCCCATGTGTATTTATGTAAGTGTGAATCAAAATACACTCAT
Organism: Mus musculus; assembly: GCF_000001635.26. Lineage (NCBI taxonomy): Eukaryota > Metazoa > Chordata > Mammalia > Rodentia > Muridae > Mus > Mus musculus. The sequence continues at coordinate 45,043,003 of NC_000071.6, forward strand.
GGAAAAGAAACCACACCAGTTATTTGAAAAGAGAGAGGTTAATACAAAGAATTATAATGCTGTTGCCTAGGTAACTGAGAGGATAACAGAGAATACAGGAGCATTACAGAGGTAGTAACTGCCACCCACAGGCCAGGGCCACAAGAAGAGGCTGCATCAGTACAACTCGAAATCTGGAACTGAGATGAAGACCTCTGCAGAGTGGCTGCTATTGGCCTGAGGACCAGAAATGATGGGGTCATGGGGAGTATGATGAGATAAGCTTCACAAATGTTAACGATACTTTCAAGTTGGAATTCAGCCCATTCCAGAATAAAATCTGAGGCTGAGTGATACTCATAGGAATGAGAAGACAGGAATACCCTAGACAGGTCTGGTCTACCCCTTCTCCTGCCATCCCTCCCTCCATCTCTCTTACTCTCTGTATCTGTCTCTATATCTCTGTATCTGTATTTCAGCCCCTGTCTCCCCTCCTCTCTCTGTCTTCCTCCTCCCCCCTCCTTCTCCTCTCTCAGTTTCCCATGTCCCCCATAGGAAGATTCTACCATCAAGTCTCATACAGTCTAATCACAGCCCTAGCTTCATTATGAGAGCTGAGCTTAAAAGGCAGATTTGCACTCTACAAACAATAGTGCAATTGGTATGAAGCATGCAGTGTGTGTGTGTATGTGTGTGTGTGTGTGCACATGTGCAGGGGTGCGTCCCTGTAGTGCTGGTATGAGCTAGAGATGGAACATAGAAAGTTACCTCAATTTATCCTGTTTTAAAGCATTTGGTTTCCTTATGTGACTACTTTATGATTCTCAGTTACCTAAAAATATAAAAGGATCATGTGACATATGACTCCTCACAAATCCTAAGAGACTCCCTTTAAAAACACACACACAAAAAAAAAAATCAACAAAGGTAGATTTTATTCTTTACTCCTCTGTTCCCTGTATACTTGATATAATGGATAGAGAAATTTCTCCCAACCATTTATATTAACAATAACGAATAGAGTGTTGATGCTTGAAAGAGGGGTTTTGTATTTATTCCATTTAGTTCTTGCAATAATCTTGCAGGCAAATATTATTTATTGATTATTTATTATTATTATTTATTCCCATTTTCTTTTTTTTTAGGGGAGACTATTGTTAAAAAATGGTATTTCCATTTTTCTAAGGTAGCTATAGCTCAGAAAATCTGGTAAGGAAGCCAAAACCAATCAATTGAACCAAAATTAAATAGCCAAGCTATGTACTTAATTTTTTATCAGTCTTTTTACTTCAGGGCTCAGAAATACTCCTGAAATTTCTTGATATGGCCAGGTCTGAAACCTGAGGATTCAGAATGTCTGAAGTTCTTCAAGATTTTGTAGTCTTCACAAGCTCTCCACATACCAGATACAGAATGAAGTTGAGACTCATTGGTCTTGCTATGTAGCTCTTTAATTGGTGGTATAAATGTATTCAGGGTAGGGGAGCAATTAATTGATTCCCTGGTGTATAAGATGCTATTTCTGACATGATTATTTGAGATTTCAATAATAATAATTAGTTGGTGCTAATTGGAATCCTTCTCAAAGTAGGATCCTGGAACAGCAGCATCAGGTTGCCAGGAGAATGTGTTGTGGTGAAGACTGCTGGACTATGACAGACATAGAGAATAGAGGGCTTGGTGCAATAGACACTAATGGTTGGGTGAGAAGTGGTGATGGATCTTCTAGAAACTACCACCCCACTTCCTAAACCTCTTCTCCTTGGATGACCAACTCCCCTAGCTACATAAACTGCATGAGCCACTAGTTACCTTTCAGTAGGCTCTGACCTGACCAGTACCCACACTCTGCCCATAATCCCTTATCCTCAGTCTCATCATGCAGACATCTCTGTCTTCCTGGGTCATCCTGTTCAGCCCTCCAGGCACAATTCTTTAAGCCAATGAGAACATGTACGAAACTAATTCTGCCCTGTTTTCATGCTCTTCCATACCACATTCCAATCCAAATAGCTATATGATCCATGTGGTCCATGTGGTCCATCACTCGTGGGTCTTCTCAGTTTTCTTACTTTAATTCCTTTGCTGTGCTGTGTTCTCAAATTCCCACACTGACAATATCCACTACTATACTGTCCTGACCTTGAACTTTCATAGTACACACACAAAGACAAACGTCTTACCAAGCTGTTAAGCTTCACATTGAATTCAGTCCTTGAACCACATCTCTTTGTATCTGTATTCACTCTGAGATGATATCTTTCAGTTTCTCTTTTTTTTATATTGTATGTACCACTCATTTCCAAGTTTGTATATTTTTAATTTATTTTTTTAATTAGGTATTTTCTTCATTTACATTTCAAATGCTATCCCAAAAGTCCCCCAGACGCTCCTGCCCCACTTCCCTACCCATCCACTCCCAATTCTTGGCCCTGGCATTCCCCTGTACTGAGGCATATAAAGTTTGCATGTCCAATGGGCCTCTCTTTCCACTGATGGCCGACTAGGCCATCTTTTAATACATATGCAGCTAGAGACATGAGCTCCGGGGGTACTGGTTAGTTCATATTGTTGTTCCACCTATAGAGTTGCAGTTCCCTTTAGTTCCTTGGATACTTTCTCTAGCTCCTCCGTTGGGAGCCCTGTGTTCCATCCAATAGCTGACTGTGAGCATCCACTTCTGTGTTTGCTAGGCCCCAGCATAGCCTCACAAGAGACAGCTATATAAGGGTCCTTTCAGCAAAATCTTGCTGGTGTATGCAATGGTGTCAGCGTTAGGAAGTTTGTATTTATAACCCAAAATTTCCTTCCAAAACTTTAGCATCATGCAAAATATTCACTTATGTATCTATCAGAGAACTCAAATGTCTCTCCAAAATCCCCAATTTCTCTTCTTCAATGTATAATGAGAATATCACAAAAAGTCAGAGAGAAGTAAACATAAAAACATGCTTAAAACAGGGTTGGAGAGTGTCTCATCAGATAAGAACACTCCTTGCTCTAGCAGAGGACCCAGGTTTGGGTTCCAGTACCCATATGGTAGCTTACGACCATCCTTAACTCCAATTTCAGAGAACCTGGCTCCCTATTCTATCCTCAACAGGCACTGTACACATGTGTTACATAGATACACATGCAGACAAAACATCCATACTTATAAATAAAATCTTAGTATTTGAAACAATAATGACTAAGAATTCCTTCAAACTGACTTTAGACCAAAAAAAAAAAAAAAATCTATAGATCTAAGAAACTTAACCCCAAGAAAAATAAAGGCAAAAGAAAATAATATTAAAACTAAAATAAGAAAGAAGGAAAGAAAGAGAGGGGGAGAGATAAATGGAGAGAGAGAGAGAGAGAGAGAGAGAGAAGGAAGGAGGGAGGGAGGGAGGGGGGAAGGAAGGAAGGAAGGAAGGAAGGAAGGAAGGAAGGAAGGAAGGAAGGAAGGAAGGAAGGAAGAAGGAAGGGGAAAAAGATGAAAAAGTCTGATAGAAACATAAATCAGAACTTTCTGAATCCACTAGCAGTTAAATACCAATACAGAGAATAATATTTAAAAGCTTAGGCCCTTAGCTGGCCATACTCTCAGCTAGCTTAGTCTAAATTGAACCAGACTAACTAGCTTATGACCCACCATGAGGCTAGCTCTTTACCTCTCTACTCTGCTCCCTCTGTGTCCTGTTGGTGAATCTCCTGCCTCAGTGATTTCTTCTTCCAGAGTCCTAATCTCTACATGGAAGTTCCTTTTTCTATTTCCTGCCCAGCTATTGGCTGTCAGCTCTTTATTAAAGCCAATCAGCAAGTGAGGAAGGTGAATGTTTATAAAATATGATGACAGCAATGGGCCATAAGAATAATACCACCAAGGTCCAGGTAGTACTCAGTTCTACCTATTTAGCAATGAACAATCTTTACACAATGTACCCCAACAGAAACCCAAGTGAAAAAACACTTAACGACAGAAAAAATTAATCATATAAAGTTTCTTTTGATAACCCATGTAAGAAAAAAAAAAAAAAAAGGACTGGAGCAGAGTTTTGAGAGGAAAAAACCCTACCAACATGAAATTTTGTACTCAGAAATGTCTTTGTGTTCTCTCCAAATACAAAGAAAAACCCAAAAACTATCTTAGACAAGTAAAACTTGGAGTAACTTGATTCCAATTCACCTACCTTGCAAGGAGTATTCAGGACAAAACAAAACAATACTAACAAAATATTAAAAGGCTTTTCAAGATTCACAAAAATTATGCTGTAGATTGTATCTACATGAAAATATAAAAGAACAGAAAAGTCAAAGAAAAATGTTCCTTTTGTTCTTCTTACTTGGTGTGATAGACAGCAACTTCTTTATATTACAGCAATAAAATGCTTGAGTATCTGTGTGTGAGTATATGTTTACACATATATAACTTATGTACAGACATGAATGACAGCAACAGGAAAGAGGCAGAAATTCTGGTTTAGTTTGTAGGAGGTTATTTAAAAGTGGACTTGGGTAGTGTACTGGCTAGTTTTGTGTCAACTAGTTTTGTGTGTGAGTATATGCTTACACATATATAACTTATGTACAGACATGAATGACAGCAACAGGAAAGAGGCAGAAATTCTGGTTTACTTTGTAGGAGGTTATTTAAAAGTGGACTTGGGTAGTGTACTGGCTAGTTTTGTGTCAACTTGACACAAGCTGGAGTTATCACAGAGAAAGGAGCTTCAGTTGAGGAAATGCCTCCATGAAATCCAACTGTAAGGCATTTTCTCAATTAGTGGCCAATGGGGGGAAAGGCTCCTTGTGGGTGGGACCATCTCTGGGCTGGTAGTCTTGGTTCTATAAGAAAGCAAGCTGAGCAAGCCAGAGGACGAAAGCCAGTAAAGAACATCCCTCCATGGACTCTGCATCAGCTCTTTCTTCCTGACCTGTTTGGGTTCCAGTCCTGACATCCTTTGGTGATCAACAGCAACATGGAAAGTGTAAGCTGAATAAACCCTTTCCTCCTCAACTTGCTTCTTGGTCATGATGTTTGTGCAGGAATAGAAACCCTGACTAAGACAGACAATATCTTGCTCATTCTTGAGCACCTATTGAAGCTGAAAAAATATAATGTATATGTTATAGAAGGGGAAGAACCAAATCAAATGCAATGTTCAGTTAAAACCAGAGGAAGCAGAAAAAAGATTACTAGTTTCTTAACAAAGCTATAGTGAAATACCACAAACTGGATCATCTGTGAGCAATAGAAAAGTGTTTGTCCTAGTTCTGGAGGTTAGATAGTCCAAGGTCAAGGCATCAACAGGATCAGTGCCTACTGACAGCTGTTCCCTGCTTCCAACTTAACTCCTGGCTGCTGCATTTTCAGGATGAAGGTCAGGTCTTCACAAAATGGAAGGAGTAGAGGGAGTAAATTCTATACCTAGGGCCTTATCTCACAAAGTATCTATGTATATGGACCTAATTGCTTCCTAAAAGCCTCACTGTTGAATACTCTTAGGATAGGAAGACATAGAACATCTAATCTACAGTAGAGAAAAAGAAAAAAGGAGGAGGAAGAAGAGGAGAAGAAGAGGAAGAGGAAGAAGGAGGAAGGGGAGGAGGGGGAAGAGGAGGAGGAGGGGGAAGAGGAGGAGGAGGGGGAGAAGAAGAAGAAGAAGAAGAAGAAGAAGAAGAAGAAGAAGAAGAAGAAGAAGAAGAAGAAGAAGAAAAAGAAGAAAAAGAAGAAAAAGAAGAAGAAGAGGAGGAGGAGGAGGAGGAGGAAAAGGAAGAAGAGGAAGAAGAGGAAGAAGAGGAAGAAGAGGAAGAAGAAGAAAGATCATCATCCAGGGAAATAAAAATGGGTAACAGATACAACTTTAAATAAAAACTATATTGACAATAATTTTGAACATTGCTGCTCTAAAGTGCAATTAAGATAGAATTAGAGTATATTAAAACCACACTCCCAAGTATATACTGTCCATAAGAAACTCATTTTAGATATACAAACAGGTGGAGAATAAAGTGAATGAATATGCACTAAGCCCTTGGAAGGAAAATTAATGATATTGACTTCATACGGAACAGACTTCAGAACAAGAAATATTACCATAAAGAGGAAGATTACGTAATGCTGGAGGGAACCATGTTTTCCAACACCACAGAAACCCCTATAGTGTATGTAGCCCCCAATTGACCCAGACCTCAATGTCAAACACCAATATGAAATTCATAGAAGATAATGTAGGAGAATATTTAAAATGACTTTAGTTTGAAAATATGTGTGTGTGTGTGTGTGTGTGTGTGTGTGTGTGTGTGTGTGAAGCAAGTACACAACACACAGAAGAAGGACCTGGTGAGATTGAGTTCTTTAGCATTTATATCTACTGTGTAAAAGTACTGCCTAGAGAATGAAAGGCCATTCAACAGCTAGGATTAGTTAGTTAGTTAGTTAGTTAGTTAGTTAGTTAGTTAGTTTTACTTTTGGTGTCTATTTATTTCACTTTACATCACCCAGAGCAAGATCAAATCATGTTTACATTACCCTCCTCCCCACCCCAGCAACAGGCCTTCTATGTCTTTTTTTTCCATTATTTATTTAATTTACATTCCAGTGTCTCCCCTCCTCCTTCCTGTCCCCTCTCACACACAGCTCCTCCCCCAACAATTGAAGCAGGGGCTGTCCCTAACTCTGTTGTTTGCCTGAGGATTTCATTTCCCTAACTGGGCTAGCATTTCCCTCAGTAGGAGATGATGCACTTAGCCCTGTAGTGACTTGATGTACTAGACTGGAATGATACCCAGAAGACCCCCCCCTTCTCAGGAGACAAAATATTTTAAAAGCATAACTAAAAACCAAAACTTGACATCCAAAATACACACGGAACTTTCAAAACCCAATAACAAATTACAAATAATCCACTTTAAAAAAATAAACTAAAGGTCTTAACATATTCCACAATAGAGATATGGTTGGCAAATACACAGGGGAAAAGATGTTTAAAACCAAGTGCCATCAGGGATACATAAAGAAGCATGATGCACCATTATAAACCTATAAGAATGACCCAAATTCAGAACGATGATGAGAGCAAATGCTGAAGAGGTGTGAACAATAGGAGCTCTTCTTTATTGCTGGTAGGAATAAAAGTGGTCAATTACCAAAATACTTTGGCAGCTTTTTACCAAACTAAGGATACCATATAATCCTAAAAGCACGCTCCCAGTATTTATTTGAAGTTCAAAGGAATTCAAATCGTATGCCCATACAAAGGCTACACACAAATGATGATAGAGGTTTTGTTGCTAATTTCCCAAACTTGGAGGCAACCAAGGTACTCCCAGGTAACTACACAGATAGACTATGGTGCACACAGACAACAAAATATTGCTCAGTGCTCAAAAGAAATGAACTGTTAAGACACAGAAATATGTGAAGAGACCATAAATATGTATTACTGAATATAAGAGGCAGATTTAAAAGGGAGTGATTCCAGGTATATGGCTTTGTGCTTACTTTGAGGACAGTGAAAAGATCCATGATCTCAGGGGTCACATGGGAAAGGAAGGGTGACTATGTAGAAGGCAGAGGTGTTTGTAGCGAGGTTGTCTTTGTTGCTAGAGTGGTGGGCAGACCATTGCACATTTTCTCAAACCCATAGCCACACACTCAAAACTGAGCTGTAATGCAACTATGGGTATTACATGAAAATATATCTGTGAATGTTCATAATCATAGCAAATGCTCTGTGCTAATAGAGAGTGGTGACAATGAAGGAGGAGTGTGTGGTGGTTAAATTGGGGTGCAGGAGATTTGGGCGGATCTTGCCCTCCAATTTTTCTGTGAATTGTTGGTTTTAAAAAACTAGCTGCATATGTATCAAAAGATGACCTAGTCGACCATCAATGGAAAAAGAGGCCCATTGGACTTGCAAACTTTATATGCCCCAGTACAGGGCAACGCCAGGGCCAAAAAGTGGGAGTGGGTGGGTAGGGGAGTTGGGGGGAGGGTATGGGGGACTTTTGGGATAGCATTGGAAATGTAAATGTGGAAAATACCTAATATATATATAAAACCTGACACATGAAACCTACACAAAGCCTATTCAAATAAAAACAAAACAAAAATAGTCTCCCGTGTGAGTTCTACCCTAGATCAACTGACACCAAATATGTAGAAGGGTAGCACCCTGACAAACCCACCGAAACCCCAGGTTAGCATCAGAAGTGCCAAGCTGCAAACCCTGCCCTAAGCCTCTCAATAAGAAACTCTGGAGACACGGACCAGCAATCGGCGTTTCACAACCCTTCCGGGTGATTCTGACCTGCTCTCAAATCTCAGGCTCGGCACGGGTGAGACAGAAGGGACTAGTGTGGGTGGTTGCGTAAGGAGGCGTGCAGAGGCGCCAAAACCCCTTTCTCTTTAAAACACTCTGTCACGTCTGAGCCTTTCTATACTCTGTCCACTGCACTGAGGCTGCCTTATGTGTTAGCACAGCAGTTCTCAACCTGTGGGTCACAACCCTTTCAGGATGGGAGTCACCACAACATGGAGGACTATAATAAAGGGTCTCAGTGTTAGGAAAGTTGACTGTGTTAGAAGATCAACAAGTACTGGCTTTCCAGAAAGAGAACCCAGGAATTTCCCTTGTGCCCTACAGACTCACCTCAGGCAGGGCCTGTCACTGTCTTCGCACAGCGGTGGCCAGCAGCTACTTGCTTTACTGCAGTCACCTGCTCAGATGTCCTTTCCAGGCCACTGGACCCTGAGCCTCTCAAGGACAGAGATAATGTCTTTGCTGTCCCAGCATCTAGCGAGGCTCTGACAGTTAAACAAAAGGTCAATAAATATGAATGAGGTTTAAGCGAGTGGAGATGAGTAAAGTCACCTGACACAAACTGTTATAGTCATCATAATTTATTGACCAGCTTTAACTTCTCAGCGAAGAGCCCTTTAATGATGATAAGCATACACCCATCACACACTTAAATCTCCCAACCGTACTCAGGGATTGCTGTTGCTTTTTCACTTATGCTACTTTTACAGCAATGAAGAATTCACTCAAAAATGTTTCAGCAGTCGTCAAGGCTGCCACCAGAGGAGGAAGAGATGGAATTCAGATTTCCAGGACTGGGCTGATATAGTGAAAAAATACCAGTGAATGTTGTGAAGGGATTGGCCAATGTACTAGAACATCTGTCCAGTGATGGCTGTTTATTCTGTCTTCCAACACGGATGCCAGCACAGGCCCTTGCTCCTTCTTTTGTTCTTTTACTACCTATAAATCTTTTTGGAGACAAGGTCCCTCTATATAATCTTGGCTATCCTAGAACTCTTGTGTAAACCAAGCTGGCCTCAGACACACACTGATGCACCTGCCTCAGCCCCCTCAGTGCTGGGATTGAAGGTGTGTGCCACCATACCCAGCGTCACTACCTTTACATGTTAACTAATTGTTTTAATAACCCACCAAGTCTACTCTGTACTGCTCATGTGTTAATGGGCGTGAGCTCTTCTGCTAAAGGAGAAAATGAAGTTGTGGGGAAGGTGGATAAGGCTGAGGAGTTAGGAGGGAAAATGATCATAATACATTATAAGAAATGCTCAAACAATTGATAAACGTACTTTTAAAAGGTTGACATAAATAACAGTTCAAAAATGTAAATAAAATTTCTTTTTTTTCAATTCTATTTCTTTTTTTATTACATATTTTCTTTATTTACATTTCAAATGTTATTCTTCCTTCCCGGTTTTTCCTCTGAAAATACCCTATCCCCTTCTCCTTCCCCCTGCTCACCAACCCACCCACTCCTGCTTCCTAGCACTGGCGTTCCCCTACACTGGGGCATAGAGCCTTCAAAGGACCAAAGGCCTCTCCTCCCATTGATGACTGACTAGGCCATTCTCTACTACATATGCAGCAGAGCCATGAGTCCCACGATGTGTTTTCTTTGATTGGTGGTTTAGTCCCAGGGAGCTCTGGAGGTACTGGTTAGTTTATTTCTAAATGATAAAAAAAAAAAAAAGCATTTAAAATGCAACCTAACTGGAAGTTTTCCCCTTTTGTATGTTTTTAATTGGAAACAATTTTTTCATTCAACTTATTCTGCATAGTTTTCTTTTTCCCAACTTCTACCAGATTCTTCCCTCCTATCTATTTACCCATCTAACTCCATAACCCCCTCCCCTCTCTCTCTCTCTCAAGCAAACAGACAAAAATGGCAAACAAAAATAAGAAAAAGCAGAATAAGAAAAAGAAAACTACAAGAAACACACACACACAGCCCATAAAATATGCAATGGAATGAATGGAAACAATGTATAAGTCCATCAACTAGTGAATGACCTCATGGTAAGTAACAGAAATAGGGACTGAACTCAAATGTCTCCAGAGCCTGCTTACCCACTGAGATGTCCTGCAGTATATATGAGAAGAGTAGGCAGCCACTCTTGGACAAGTTTTCACTGAGGCTCAAGAATACTATGTGCTATATGAGCTTTGACAATACCAATGGCTTTACTCTGTGGCCCCAAATTTCTGGAAGCTATTGATTTACTATAAGAAATCTAAAAATCTATTATATAGCAAGTACTGTCTAAATATTACTTTTAAACATACAGAGAATTTTGGGAGCATTCATTTCTCAACAAATGTTCACTGAGTACTCATCCTAAGCTAGACTCTGCTAAGAGTTTGATGTACAGAGCACCCCTGCCACCATGCCTTCCTTCAAGTACTTATGTGGAAAGCAGGATACAGTGTGAACACACAGGTAAATGCTGAACCAGATGTTGCTCCAATTACTATGAAGAAAGCCATCCCTCTGTCCCTACCCACTACCTATCTTGGGACAGTAAGGTATGTGGAGACTACTTAGTTAGATTGATGGTCAGGAGAGGTATCTTTGAGTTAGGATGATTAAGCCAAGACTTGAAAGACTTGAAAGATGAAAAATAGCCAGCCAGCTATGTAGTAAAAAATGCTCTCAGCATGAGAAAATGCCTTGAAGCTATTGAATTTAAGCAAGCTTATTTTTCCTAAACACTAAAAATAAATTTTCTATCATTTGAAACCCAAGAATACTTTTTAAGATAGCAAGGAGTCTAACCATATATTTTTCTGGAAAGTAATCCTACTTCCTCTATTGCAGACTCTATTGCATATGCCAGCATGATTTTGCTGAAAGGACCCTGATATAGCTGTCTCTTGTGAGGCTATGCCATTGCCTGGCAAATACAGAAGTGGATGCTCACAGTCAGCTATTGGATGGAACATAGGGCCCCCAATGGAGGAGCTAGAGAAAGTACCTAAGGAGCTGAAGGGGTCTGCAACCCTATACGTGGAACAACAATATGAACTAATCTGTACCCCCGGAGTTTGTGTCTCTAACTGCACATGTAGCAGAAGATGGCCTAGTCAGCCATCATTGGGAAGAGAGGCCCCTTGGTCTTGCAAACTTTATATGCCCCAGTACAGGGGAATGCCAGGGCAAGAAGTGGGAGTGGGTGGGTAAGGAGCAGGGCAGGGGGAGGGTATAGGGGACTTTTTGGAATAGCATTTGAAATGTAAATGAAGAAAATATCTAATAAAAAAAAGAATACTTAACAAAAAGCATACAGGCATGGCCACTTCATTTGAAACTAGCTTCCCCAAAGATCATACCTTTAAATATCTCCAAGTACTTTGCTACAATGAGCTTTCTTCTAGCTTTTCTTACTACAAAAAAAGGGGGGGTCTTGTTAAATTCTAATATGGTATACAAAAGAAAGTTAGGGAGCTAGAGAGCTGGCTCAGCTGTTAGGACATATACTGCTCTTCCAGAGGACCCAAGTTGGGTTCCCACCATACACATTAGACAGCTCATATCCCAACTGCTGTAACTCCATTCCAATTCTAGGGGATCTTAGCCCTCTTCTGGCCTCCTTGGGTACTGCAGGTACACATAACACACAATGATCTACACACAGATATACACAACTTTTTTAAAATTACTTTTAAATTAGGATTTTGCCCAAACATAAAGGGCCAGAGGAGAAATTGAAAAAATACTTTAAAAAGGACTAAATTTTATACAAACATAAATTGGCAAATGGCTCATGAATGAACTGATGATATTACTCCAGACCAGATTTAGACTCAATGATCTATGTATGCTGAGCCTGTGGATCACATCCTTTAAAAATCCTGCTTTTCTACTCTGTATTGTTTTATTTTCTTCTTTCTTTCACCTTTTATTTTTTCTCATTTTTCTATCTAGATGGAATTTTTCTCAAGCAATACAAGAGGACTTTGACACTCATCAAAGATGAGGAAATCTGGACTCTAGGGTCCATTCCAACTATGACATCATTTGATGAATCCAGCAAGCAAACCATACCTAGTATATTCCATATGTTTTCATTTAAGGTCAATGTTATCTGAGCATGCGTTCGCTGCAAGAACCTACCAGCGAGGTACCATAAGGGTGACAAGTCTCCTGGACCATTGCAAACAGAGTCCTGGCTTAGTGACCAACTCCTGGGAGTGCTAACTCTACCCAAAGAATCCATTTAGTTGACAGCATGCTGACTTGTACAGCGTGTACTAGGAGTCTGGGAGTCATTATACACCCCTCATTAGCATTGAAAAACCATCTGTTGGTCATTAGAAAGCAAACATTACATATAATACATTAGGCCCTAAAAACAATTTAATTAACATCAAGCTGTAGTCAAAATCCTCTATATCCAGGGAATTGTAAGATCAGGAGTAACTATTCTTTTCCCTTTATCTCTTGATCAAATGGGAAAATATATCAGGCCATAGTCCAGCAGGCTCTGGGCAATGCCTAGCTGAGATTCAGTGACCTCAAACAAAGGTTACAATTCTCTGGTCAATGTTTGTAACTTTGACTGTGGGTGAAAAAAATGTTCTCTCCAAGATACTCTAAACATAGCACAAAGGGGACAATACTGCACTCCCCTTTGCTGCCAGAGGATGGTTTTCCATTCTAGTATTTGATGTATCACCTTTGAAAGAGGTCTAAATTGGGAGCAGAAAAAAAAAAAAAAAAAGACAACCTGCATCCAGTTCTGCCAGCTTATTGTATATATGATCTTGGGCAGGCTGACTCAACTTCTCATTTTTTTTCCATTATTGGCTGAGCAGGGAGTCTTACCTGAGGCTTTGAGAATTCTACCAGAGAAAACCAAATGTCCATATTGGACTTACCAATGGTTCAGTTTAGAACTGTAGACTCATTATTGCCTGGGCTCCAGGTGGCTTCCACAAGATAGCAGTTCAGTGTGTAAGAGCCATGTCCCCAAGGAAACAATTCATACGCCAGCGCTGTTGATGACACAGTCCAGGGGGAATTCCCCAGCAACTACTTCTCCAGAGTACTCTATGCAATATATATATATATATATATATATATATATATATATATATATATATATATATATAATCTTCCTTCCCCTGGCCCCTGGACATGAGTACCAGTGATGTCTTTCAGGGTACAATAAGATAGACATCAAGCTAGACTCAAGAATACCCACCTCAAGCTTCCTGCCTTGATCTACACATAAGTCTTTCATTAGATGAATCTGTCCTGTTCCTAGCTTAGTCCTACAGCACGAGCCCTACACCCCCTCTTCAGGAATTTTACTCCCTTCTCTAGTCATCTGGATGGCCTTTCTAGTACCTACTTTTGGCTCAGCATCCTGTTGATATGAGTTACATGAGGCTGGGGATATGCTGCTTTGCCTGGGCATCTCAGAGGCAAGGGAAGGAAATATTACCAACAGGGAACTAAAATCCAGTGTAAGGAGTGATGAGGAATAAAGTGTACTTCTAGCCCTCACACACAAATTGTAGTCCTGACTCCACCTGCAAGCTTGACAAAAAGCCAAAAATCTCTTGGGTAGAGTCTGCAGCTCCATGGTATATTGCTTGTCTGTTACATAGAAACCTCTGGTTTCAGCCCTAATACCACTTACCAAGGTAGCCTATATTGTTCGATCAAGTCTGAGTGGCACTGCTACAGAAGACTGAAGTAGAATAGACAGCCATTCTGGTTTGTGTGGGACTGGAGGTATCCTGGCTTAGTGGAGCTATAGAGGCAGAAGTTGGATAGTTCCAAGCAATTCAGAATGGCCAGGCACCCTATGCAAGACACACACTGAGTTAGACAACCATGGAGGCATTGAGCAGATTCAAGAAGACTGATGACAGGAGGCAGGGCAAAGGCACAAAACTGTTCCCAGAGGTAGTTAAGTGTCACACTTTAATGGCTATCAGGAAGACCATGTGTGGGAATAAATGATATGGCTCAAAACCTCCTACCCACAACCTCTGTGAACAGAAAGTACTGTTCCGGTTGTTAACCTGCATACTGTAAGATTTCTTGTACACACAACCCGAAATGGTATGCGGCTAAAAAGAAATAGAGTTGAAAATCTCTGCTGTAGATGGGAAATTAGACTTCAGAGTGGGGAAAATCTCATGCAAATCCTGACACATTTACTGACTGTGTGATCATGACCACACCACGCACATTCTCTGAGCTTTAGTTTGGTCTATAAAATCCACATCATGTCCACGGTCCCCAAGAACAATCACAAGTTTGATAATTCACTAGAACTCAGAAATCAAAATTGCTGTTATACTTTGGTGATAGCCAATTACAGCAAAAGGAGAAATATAAAGTCACCAAGGAGAAAGATGGGCCAGGTTGCTCTCTCCTCCACAAAAGGTAAGAACATAATTTCAGTACCCTCTCTCACTGGCGTCAGGTGACTCCAGACATGACATCTGAGCAGCATGCACAAAGCCTATCACCTAGAGAAGCTCTCAGCAGCCATGGTGTCTGAGGATTCGAATGTGAATCAGTCATGTATGCAAACTTTAGTTCATCAGTCTTCTGCATCTCCAGAGGCCAAATCAATACAGACAAAAGTGGCAGAAGAACAACAGCTGCCATTTACCTTAAATGAATGTGTTGGGCCTCCAACACATTATCCAAATGATCTGCCATAGGAGAGATAGGCACAAGTTATCTCAGAAACTGGTACTGGACCATTCTTTGAATGCAGCAAGTCTGTTGGATTCCCCTATTGCTACACAGGAGACAATAGCCTTTACCTTGCCTGACTAATCTGGCATATACCATCTGAATGATTGCAAGGGTTTGCAGGCTGTTCCTGTTTATGGCTCCTATATTTTCCCCCTCCTTAAGCCTATCCACATCTTTCTTGTCCGAAACTTGCTTCTTTAGAGTTCTTGCTCCAAGTCTTTTTCAAGGGGATGATTCACAGCAACAGTACTCTTGCTCACTGATTCTGGGAACTTATAGATACTTATAGATATCAAACAAACAAACAAACAAAAACCTCAACCATAACAAAAAAAAACTAAACTAAACTAAACTAAAACAAAAAGTGCTTGTGAACTCCAACAAATAGAAAAGTGCAATCACATAAAAACCTAAACTAAATGACATCACCTCAAATGATCCCATCCTGTGGGTGGTTTGAATGAGAAATGTCCCTCCTGGGTTCTCCTATGTGAAAACTTGATCCTGCTGGTGGAGCTGTTTGGGGAGGCTGTTGGGTAGTGTAGTCTTGCTGGAGGAAGCATGCCACTGCAGAGGCAGGGGACATGGCTTTGAGTATTCATAGTGGCACCTCACTTCTAGTCCTCTCTCTCTTTACTTCATTTTCTTTTCTGTGGCTGAAGATGGGATCTTTCAGCTTTCTGCCCTAACCAGCTGCTCCCCCTTCATGATGGATGACAATCACTCTAGAACCATAATCCAAATAAAATCTTTCTTCTATTAGTTGCTTTTGGACATGGTCTTCTGTTACAGCAATAGATCCCTTAGTAACTTCTACACACCCTGAACTCATCACTAATGCTACAGATAAAAATAGTTCTCCATGGTTTCCTATGTGTAAGTTCATATGCTAGATTAGCAGATTTTCTATCTATAGAATGATGCTATTAGCATTGCTTTCCCTAAAGTGTTTACTCTTATTTGAATTTATCCAAACATAAAAGTTAAAAGGAAGTGACATTATGATTTTAGCGTGACTGGTGCTTTTATGTCAATCAATGTTAGGGAATAAACAAGATTGTCACATGTGACATTAGGTGCTTCTAACATTTAGGTTTTGGTTTGCAAAGCATTAACCAACTCCCTTGAACAAGGGACATTTAGGGTTCTCATGCTTTCTCCCACCAAGCCTCCTACCATCTCCTGGCTTTTGTTACAGTGTCTGTCTTTTTTATATTATCAAGGCTTGTAGCATTTACTTTCTCTTCCATAAGAATAGCTCACAGTTGTTTGTACTAGATCTGTACTCAAGGATACCCAATCCTCCCTCTCACCACATCCACCGTTCCTGAACTGAATGCTTTAGTTCATCTTGTAAGCAACCTGATTTCGTTTCCAAGTAACTTTACCCCCAGTAGTAGTTAACTCTTTCGCAAGTTTGGTGAGTTAGATGAGAATATCTGTCTTGTTACTCTGTTTCTGAACAGCAGCTTGGGTACATCTGACATGTTTTTTAGAGATCTGCTAATACTGACTGAATATGTGTGAGCAGCTACACGTATGTGTGGGCACCATAGGCGCACCTGTTTTCCTCAGGGGCCAGAGCAGGGAGTCTGATCACTTAGACTTGAGTGACAGGCAGGGTGAGCTGTCTGATGTAGATGCCAGGAACTAACCCAGAGTCCTCTGTGAGAGCAGCAAGTATTTTTAACCAATGAGCCATCTCTTCAGCCCTGTATGTGATTCTTGACTCATACGTCACTCCAGAACATTCAGTCATTAGTCATCAGGTCATGCCTCTTGTCTCATGTCCCACGTCCCATGTCTCATGTCTCTGTGACTTAATTCTTATTGGATGCCAAACAAGCATATTCTCCTCTCTGGAAGCCCAGCAATTGAACAAGGGTATTTCTACATGCTGGCTCTCTTTGCTTAGATGTTCTGCATCAAATTACTGTGAAGCACAGCACATTGATTTAATCTACAGAGTCTTGGACAGTTTTATTATTTCTTTATATTTTGAATAAATTTTCAGTTCTATTTATTGTATTCTTTCCTTTGAGAACTTCATTTTCATTCATTGATAAGCCTCCAATTTATCGCTTCAGTCAGACTTCTCTTTGAAATCCATCTGCACATCCAACTATCTCCTTGTATCTCTGCATGAATCAGAGTCTAATTCCCATCACCAACTTGCTTCTACTACATTGTTCCCAATCTCATGGGGACACAGTCCTCCCAGACATTTAGGCAAAGCCTTATAATTATTTGTAAAAATAACTTGTTCTCCTGTTCTAATTGTTGTCAAGGGGTCTTACAGCCTCAGTTTACTAACCTAGGCCTGGTTCTGGAAATGTCTAGCCTCTGTACAATCTAATCTAGGCCTAGAATATTTTCAGCCTCTGAGACTTGCTACTGAATAAGCTCACAACTCAGCTGTTTTGGCTCAAAACTCCTATCCATGCTAACTGATTCAATCTGGCTTCTCTCGACTTCTTCTGAATTGTTCTGCTTAACCTCAAACTAACTCTAGCAACCTGTTCTAATCTTCTGGCTTATTTGGGTGTTTCCTTCCACCCCACTGACCTGTTTCTCCAGCCAGACTCTATTGCTTAAGTGGTCTAACAACCTTCACAATAGTACCACAAGCAGGGGATCAAACACGCAAACCATGAGCCTGTAGGAAGCACATCTTAGCTTGGGTTTTAGCTTGGGTTGTAGAGGCAGGGAGTTCCAAATATGTAGTGTCAACATCTGTGAGCCTTCTTACTGTGTCATAACATGGCAGCAGGGGTTGGAGGAAGTAACAGAGGGGAAGGGAGCATAAGAAAGTTGGATTAGAGACAACCCAGGTTCAAGAGCTCAAGTTCATAACAACCCTGTCTTATAATAACCAGCCCACTCCTAAGACATTAGCTCATTCTTGATGGTGCATTCCTCATGATCCATTCATTCTTAAAGACCCAAATCACTTTGCCAACTACATTTCATGATGGAGAAGGCATCCAAATGCTAGCTCTCTCGGCTGTAAGTCACCAACATCCCTTGCTTCCGTTGCTCCAAGAACCTTAACATCCATATCCCTGCCCATCTATACAGTAATCTGAGGACTTGGACTCATGGGTATGATTCTCAATGTTTGCCAGATGAACTGAACTTTGAATAATCTTTCTCTGTCTGCCTTCCCTATCCCCTCCTATCTGTTTGCATGCTTTGCACATGCAACCAGTATTCACGGTGCTGTTACAAGCCTCTGTACCTCTTCTGTAACTGACCTTTCAGTAATGTTTGGTCCTGTTTGAACTTTGTGTTTAAATCTTCAATGAAAATATTTTATCCTACCATTTTCCCCTCTGGGGTGTTATGTTCCCTTGGGTGATGTTCTATTTTTCTTAATTCTCTCATCGTTGGGCCTATTCATTGTATATTGAATTCTCATTAACTGGGCTGTGCAACCCCTAAAAACACTTGCTCAGGATTGCTTCCTGTTCTTGTGTTGTCTTCTTGATTGGATATCCTATCTGCATTTTGAATCTTTTCTTTATTTTTTTCCTATAATTTATTTGTAGACTGGCCATGCTTCATTGCACCCCCCCCCCCCACTCTGACTGACTAGGACAGAACAACTCTTGGGTTAGTCTGGACAGAACAACTCTTAGCTCAGACAGTCATGGTCATTGTTTTCATCAAAGACATCCTCTGAAGGAAGCTACTGCATATATATATATATGCATTGCTAGGATTTCTGGTGACATCTCTTACTTCTAAGGGGTTGTCACATGTCCTCTTCTTTGCACCTTACAACCAGTATTCACTGTGCTGACATAAACACAGTGGTTGCAAGAACACCCCAGACTTCTTCCTTCATCATGAATTCCTGTTACTGGACTTGGTTGATTTGCTTTAGCTGTTGGCTTTGCTGGACACACATGATGGGTGCACAGGAGGATTCCATATGGTGAATTCTGATTCAATTCTGATTTCTATTTTCTGCTACCAGTCTGTTTTGAGTATACTCCAAAGATTAGTCAGTGTGCTGTTGGGGTAATTGTTGGTTTGTAGGGGACCATATATGCTAAAGAAGATTAGCATATATGGTCCCCTACTGCCCATATGGCCTGTTTCTTGTCCTCTTCTCAAATTAATCATAACCTAATATAAAATTTCTTCTTATTCTTTCTTCTTATCAGCCTCCATGCTAACCTAAGTTCTTTGTCTGAAGTTCTGCATGTTAAAATTATTCAGAAATACTTCTCTGAAATACACTGTCATGATGAAATTTATTATTTCTGAGAGAGAGAGAGAGAGAGAGAGAGAGAGAGAAATGGAAGGAAGCAGGAAAAAAGGAAGGAAGGAAGGAAGGAAGGAAGGAAGGAAGGAAGGAAGGAAGGAAGGGAGGGAGGGAGGGAGGGAGGGAGGGAGGGAAGGAGGGAGGAGGGAAGGAAGGAAGGAAGGAGAAGGAAGGAAAGAAGGAAGGAAGGAAGGAAGGAAGGAAGGAAGGAAGGAAGGAAGGAAGGAAGGAAGGAAGGAAAAAACCTGTTCACTTCAATTTTCTTCTTATTTTAAAGAAGGAAAAATTCACATCTGTTCAAGTTTTAACTCTGAACACTTTGCATAATCAGTTAGAAACCTTTTGTTAGCAGGCCAGATGGCTGCTGCACCCACCCCCCAAAAGGAAATTAAATATGTAGGCAGTGACAGCTCAAAGGAGGAATTAGAAACTCCTTTCTAAGAGAAAGGATCTCATCTAGAGGTATCCTGTAGGTCTGGTTCTCTGGCTGTACCGGCTGGTTTTGTGTCAACTTGGCACAGGCTGGAGTTATCACAGAGAAAGGAGCTGCAGTTGGGGAAGTGCCTCCACGAGATCCAGCTGCAAAGCATTTTCTCAATTAGTGATGGGGAGGGGTCCCCTTGTGGGTGGTGCCATCTCTGGGCCTTAGTTCTATAAGAGAGCAGGCTGAGCAAGCCACTGGAAGCAAGTGAGTAAAGAATATCCCTCCTTGGCCTCTGCATCAGCTCCTGCTTCCTGACCTGCTTGAGTTCCAGTCTGGTGATAAACAGCAATGTGGAAGTGTAAGCTGAATAAACCCTTTCCTCCCCAACTGCTTCTTGGTCATGATGTTTGTGTAGGAATAGAAACCCTGACTAAGACAGTGGCCAATGGTTTCCTACAACCGAAACCCTTTCCCAGCCAAAAGTCTTTCAGTACCTGGTCTTTAAATGATCTCCATAGGCAATAGAGAACAGAACCAACAGCCACAATGCCTTTCAGAAGAACAAGAAAGTCCATCCCCAAGAATGTAGGAGGATTGACTGCCCTTGCACCCTTGCAACCTGGTTTACCTGATGACACTTATGCATTCACGTTTAGCACCAGCCCCCATTTTTATAATCTATAGAGTCCAGGGTCCGGGAATATGCTGACATATATATGGATGTGTGTGTGTGTGTGTGTGTGTGTGTGTGTGTGTGTGTGGTTTCTACATCCAACTATTTTATGTACATATGCCCATAATTCAGAGACTTCATTAGTCATGGTTACCCAACCATTAATATTTTTTACTTGGATGATAGTGACCAACTCAGAACTGATCTACTGCTCCTAAGCCAGCATGCACACATGTGCACACACACACACACACACACACACACACACACACACAAACACATACTCATATACACTCAGAAATCAACCCTGCCTGTGTATGTAGAGTTGTCTCTACGAAAGAATATTCATAGTTCTACCCTATAAGGCCTTTTCATTTGGTTCTTGCTTATTTCTCCTACAGCCATCCACATGTACCTTTTCCCTTCAGTAAGCCCTATTATTTGTAGCTCCTTGAGTACACAGGCTATACCTGCTGTAGTTTGGGTGTACTTTGTCCCCTGTGTAGGGTTTGCTCTGCAAGGATTCATGTGCTAGAGTCTTGGCCTCATGTGTAACAATGTGGTTGTATATTTTGCATATGTATCAAAAGATGGCCTAGTGAGCCATCACTGGAAAGAGAGGCCCTTTGGACTTGCAAACTTTATATGCCCCAGTACAGGGGAACGCCAGGGCCAAAAAGGGGGAGTGGGTGGGTAGGGGATTGGGGGTGGGTGGGTATGGGGGACTTTTGGGATAGCATTGGAAATGTAAACGAGGAAAATACCTAATTTAAAAAAATTATCTATAAAAAAAAGAGAGAGAGAGATCAACGTGGTAAGGGGTTGAAGGTGGTTCATTGGTACTGCTGCCCTTAGAAGTTATTAAGTTCTCATGGGGCACTGGGGAGATGGTTTGGTCAATGAAGTGCCCATTTGCACTTGAGGGCTTAAGTTTGACTCCCCAGCAACAGTGCTAAAATAGGTCAGGCAAAGCAGTACAAGCCTGTAATCTGAGTGTGGAGGGATGAGCGAAGACAGAGGGATCACTAAAGATTTTTGGCCAATTAATTTAGCTAAATGAGTGAATTTAAGGCTCAGTGAGAAACTTTATCTCAAAGAATAATACGAAGAGTAACTGAGGAAGACCCCTGACATGGGTTGACCTTTGCCTCTCCATATACATACATATATATGCACAAATTATATATATGTATATATAATTTATATATGCATAAATAATTTTATATACTCACAAGAGCATGTATAGAGCACACACACACGTGCACACACACACACTCATTTGCACATGCACACATGCTCATGCTGTGTATAAACATTTATGGGGAATTTGTGAATAGAAGAGCCAGAGTCCCTGGCTTCCTGTTTTGACATTTGTGCCCTCACATACACATTCACCATGATGCTTTATGCCATGATGTGATATAATACAGGGTCCCTCACCAGAACTAATCAATACTTGTCTGCCACCTAGACAATCAGGTCCACAAATTGTGAACTAAATAAGTCCCTTTTCTTTATAAACTATCTTTCATTTGATAACTGTTATAACAACAAAACATACCAAACCAAGGGCAAAATATCATTTTTGCACACTAGAAAGTGTGGGAGTGGGTGGGTAGGGGAGTGGGGGAGGGTATGGGGGACTTTTGGGATAACATTTAAAATGTAAATGAAGAAAATATCTAATTTTTAAAAAAAGAAGTGTAAGTACTAACTTAACACTGCAGACAATGAGGCTCACTCTCCTCTTCTCCTGGTTTCTGGTCTAGAAGGGGTGTATCAGCAAGAGAACAGTGACAGAATCTGTAATGATCTCATATCTAGAAGGAGAGGGTCTCCTTATAAATGACTCCAGTGATGTGTTTAAATACCTCCCTTAGTCATGAGCATGAACCTATCATATTGTGGAAGCTAAGAAAAAGCTCTGAGTGAGCCATATCTTTCTTAATTATAAAATCTAATGTTTGTGTGCACTGATTACAGCCCTTTGTACATAAAAGACATCTCTCTTTAGAAACTGGTTGAGATGTGCTTCATTCTGCCTTCAACATCATAGTTTGAACTCTGTCCTTTCTAGCATTCCAGGCAAAGTGTTCTTTCTCAAGGATCAGTCTTCAAAGATTAGAAGAATCCTTTTATGCTCTCTCTTGGCCTTTTGTTCTCTACATTAAATTCTTTGAGTCCTTTCAACTGCTGCTCATGAGATGTGGCCACCAGCTTTTGTGACTTTTATTCTGATTGGGAAAAAAGAAAAAGAAAAAGGAAAGAAAGAAAAAAAATCTGTCAAGACTGTAAATGACTAAGATTTTTGTTAGTCTTTCCAAGTCAGAATTTAAAGGATTCAGCCAGAACTTAAAGGATGCAGTTGGAAGACACAAGATCTCCTGGTCAGAAACAAGAAAATACAGTCAAAATGAACAGCAGAGGTGTTATCATATTCTTGGGTCAGTTTTTGAATTTCTAATTCACAGTGATATCTGATTAGGACCAGAAATATCCATTCTTGGAGAACACTGCATCACAGACAAAGAATCACAAGCTTGAGGTTCCCAGTCTATATTATTCTACAAGCAAGCCTGCCTGAAGGCTGGTTAAAGGAGGACATTTTCTTCATCTTCCAAGCCTGTGCTTTACAAACTTGCTCAGAGATCACTCAGAAAAGTCTGCAAAGATCTCTGATTCCATAATGACCAGAAATGTGAAAGCACCATAAAGAATTGCCTTGCAGTACCCACTACACACACACCCCAGCATTCAGGAAATGAAACAGTTATATGACCATAAATGGGCCATACAAAGGAGACAAATTGGAAACAGCTCCAGTCCCAGAAAACAACGGTTTGAGCCTCGTCTTCAAGTTTATAGAACAGAAAGAATCAAACCTCAGAGAAGCCATGGCCCTGAATTATAGAAAACAACAGTCAGTGGATGCGCATCTGTTCATTAATTATATATGAGCCCTTTCCTCCTCGCCCCCGCCTCCCCCCAAACTTGTATTTAGTGAAACAGGGTCAAGACCTATGGAATCCCCTTAGGAAGGAATTCTAAGTCCCTGGTGGATAGTGCCACTTTTATTTATTATTTTAATTACGCTGTGGTAGTCGGTGCATAAAGTCAAGCAGAAGGCGTGTGTCTGTAAAAGCTGATGCTGTTATGGAAATGCCTAGTGGCTTTTTTTATGAGCATAGTGCTCAAGAAACACCTAAGTCCTAGGCAGAATGATTATGAAGTAAAGGCCAAAGTTCCACCCAGATTTTTCAGGATCTCTCAGTCATATGCCTCTAGGCTTGAGAGGAACTTGGGTTCTATATGTCTGTTTACTCAATGAATACACATAAACTATAGTGGGCACTAGTAAAAGTGATAAAGGTCAAAGAAAACAAAAACGTCAGCTGGCCTGCATAGTAGAGCCTACATTCTAAAGTTAAAGGTCAAAGCAAACAAGAAAATACATGGATGAACAATTTTAGGTTCAATGAGTCTGGAGAACAAAAGTTTCCATTGTGTCGCTCATTTCTAAAACCTCCAATGGCCTGGCACTCACAGATCCAGATTCCAAGGAAATACTTGTAGAGCCAACCTCTAGACTTATTTCAGTCTAGGATATCCCTTGTACCTCCAGGTAAAGGGTATAAATCTGAGAACCCATGCACTGGGCCCATTCTTGTGGATTTGATATCCAGGCTTACTCAAGTGGAACCCAATACTAGGATTGTCTCTAAGGACCTAAGAACCAGTCTAATCTAATGAAGTGGGCACCAGGCAAGCCCACTTGACAAGTAAAGCAGAAAATCCACCGAAAGTCCTTGCTAGTCAGCTCATGAAAAGTCACTAGATAAATTAACTGTGAGTTTGAAAAGACTGGCGAAATGGCTACTCCATCAAAGGTGTTCACAATTCAGAAGTACTATGAACGAACACAGAAACACTGAAGCACCAAAGGGACATAGGGAAGTACCAGAAACTTACCCTAAAGAGAGTTTTGTGAAATCCCTGTCAGAGAATTAAAATTGACAGTCTCAAAGAAACTCAGTGAGCTGTAGAAAGCATAGGCACACAGCAAAATGAGAATGGGAAAACAACAAAGGAAGAAAATTGAAAAGTTCAACAACATAGAACCACGTAAAAAGAACCAAGCAGACATTTTGGTATTGACAACAAACATGTCCAAATTGAAGAAAAAGAAAAACAGAAACGGAACAAGCAGACAAACAAAAAACTATGGAGAATTTTAGGAAGTCAACTCAATCGAGCTCAGGAAAGTATTGACAAACTGGGTGACAGTTTATCTACAGCACCCAGTCTGAGGAATAAACTCAAACAGGAAGAATGGAAAAAGTGAAGAGATCCTATGAGACTCACAGAACTCCATCAATGTCACCATACACTAGTCACAGAAAGATAAGTGATACATGGTCTTGATGCATGGAAGCTATGAACATCTAAATGACAAAAACAAATTATTATAAGATGCTGCTTATCGGGATGTGGGGGTGAGGAAAGTAAGAAGAAAGTGGTCAACAGTATAAGGTTTGGAGTACATGGGGTAAATATGTTCTGGAGATCTAATACATAGTGTGCTGATGGGAACTATTAATACAACTCAATATTGATACAGTATTCTCAAAAATGGCAACTATGTGAGGGAATTAGTTTAATTAAGGCAATTACCTCATAGAGTATACAGATGTCAAGATATGACATCAGGTTGCATTTCTTTTAAAAAAACAAGTTATTTTATTTTATTTTTATTAGATATTTAATATTCAAATGTTATCCCCTTTCCCAGTTTCCCCTCTGCAAATCCCCTATCCTAACCCCTTTACCCTACTTCTATGAAGGTACTCCCCTACCTACCCACCCACTCCTGCCCCACTTTAGTATTCCTCTACAATGGGGCATTATGCCTTCACAGGACCAAGGGGCTCCCCTCCCATTGATGACAGATAAGGCCCCTTCAGCTCCTTCGGTCCTTCCCCTAACTCCTCTATTGGGGTCCCTGTGCTCAGTCCAATGGTTGGATGCAGGCACCCGTATCTGTATTGGTTGGGATTTGTCAGAGCCTTTGAAGAGACAGCTATATCAGTCTCCTGTCAGCAAGCACTTCTTGGCATCTGCAATAGTATCTGGGTTTGGTGTCTGCATGTGGGATGGATATCCAGGTGGGGCAGTCTCTGGATGGCCTTTCCTTCAGTCTCTGATCCACTCTTTGTCCCTATATTTACTTTAGACAGGAACAATTCTGGGTTAAAATTTTTGAGATGGGTGGCTGGCCCCATCCCTCAATGGGGGAGGGGGGAGCCATGCCTAACCTCTGGATATGGTCTCTTAAATATACATATATATATATGTATATATATATATATATATATATATATATATATATATATATATATATGTATACACACACACACACACACACATATATATATAATATTCATCAGTTGCATCTTAATAAATTTGTGGGTGACAAATAAGCAATGGTAATCACAGCATAGGACATAAAGAACAAGAAGGGGGTAATAAAAGAGGAAGGCTTGGGGGTTAAGCCTAGGACTTATCAGACAGCTGAGTGGACTGTGGAAACCAGCCTGCCTGCAAGGCAGAACAGCAGTGCAGTGTGTGGGCTCAGCAGTGCAGTGTGTGGGCTCAGTAGTGCAGTGTGTGGGCTCAGCAGTGCAGTGTGTGGGCTCAGCAGTGCAGTGTGTGGGCTCAGCAGTGCAGTGTGTGGGCTCAGCAGTGCAGTGTGTGGGCTCAGCAGTGCAGTGTGTGGGCTCGACAGAGAGTAATTAAGATCAAAGTGGCTAACTTGCAAGAAGATGGGGTGTGTTTGAAGCTCAGATTGTTTTTTGTTTTTTCCGTGTTTGTTTGTTTGTTTGTTTGTTTGTGGTAGTATTATTAAAACACATTGGAAAACAGAAGGTCCCTCCCCCCATGTTAGGAGACAAGTATGTGTTTCTTTGAATCCTCACCCACAATTTAAAACATGGAAACTATCACATAGTGGTTTAAGATAGTTTCATAAGACTACTTATATTCCAATATTAAAACTTTTCATTAACTTTCCATTTCGTAGCTCAACATATAATCATCTTAACAACTTGGGCCATTCTCCAATCTCACCTTTGATGCTACACAAACCCTTTGCCATTGCATTCAGCTATGACCAAGTCCTCATGGATCCTTCACCAAACTACACCTCCGGCCTTTCCTTCTAACAACTTTTCTCCCCAAAGTACTTTTGTCTTCTCTTCTCTATGTTGTTTCAAGACATCCTGAAAGTCTTAGTACTCATATCACTTCTCTGATATCTCAGGTGTAAGCATCCAGTCAGTGTAATATATACCCTGCTATGTCTTCACTGCTTTCCTATGTCTTTCTATTTTCAATTTTAATTGCTTGTTTATTCCTTACCATATTGGTTATTGTGTTCCAAGAAGGGAGAGAATCTTAATATACATTTTTTTCTTGTGTAAATATTCTGGTATGCATAATATATATTCTATTCTCTCATTTTAAAAGAGATTTTTAAAAAAATCATTGTGAGAATGTGTATGTGTCTGGATGTGTGTATGTGAGTACAGGTGCCAGTAGGTAGCAGAAAAGGCATGCTAGGGTCCCCAGAGCTGGCGTCATAGGTAGTCGTGAGCCACTTGATGTAAGTGCTGGAAACTAAACCTGGGTCCTCCGTAACCCCGAGCCATCTCTCCAGCTCCTATACTTTCAATTCTTAACAGGGTGTGTTTTCTTTAGTAGAAACTCCAAACTTTTTTTTTTGAAAAAATATATCAATGAACGGATGCTATCTATACCTCTGAATGCTTTCTCTATTAGCAGGGAACACTTGAATGTACTCTGGACCATGGCAGCACCTTCTCTGATCACACTTGACAACACTGCTGAGCTATGCAGCACATGATCCACTAGGCTGTACTATGAGTGTATATTAGTTACCTTTCCTGTTGCTGTAACAGAATTCTCTGACAAAGGTAACTTAAGAGGGAAAGGACTTATTTTGGCTCACAGTCAGGAAAACAATTCATCATGGCTGCTGTACATTGAGGCAGAGGATCATGTGGTATCCACAGCCAGGGACCAGAGAGTTATGAATGCTGGTCCTCAGATCACTAATCTCTTCTTATTTAGTTTAAGACCACCCAGATGGTACTGTCAAAGGTGGGTCTTTCCACCTCTATTAATCTCATATAGATAATCTTAACAGGCATATCCAGAGACTTGTCTATGAGGTAGTTCTAGAGCACATCAAGTTGACAATCTGTATGAACCATCACAGGAAGATATTTGGTTTTGAGACGAGGTCTATGTAGTCCGGCCTGGCATGAAACACATGATGGAGCCCATCCTGGTCTTGCTTCATGGTAATTCCCGTCTAAGTCTTCCTAGTACTCCTTTCTGACCCCAACTAGCAATCATATCCTCTTCTGGGAAAAGCTAGAGGTAGCCTTGGTTCTGCTGGACCAAGGATCTTTTGGAGGCAGGACCACCCTTGCATCCCTTCTCCTCGCCATCCACCTGATCACATGTATATGGCCTCTGCCGTTCTGTCCCTCTGACTATTTCCCAGCCATAGCTTCTGTGATTAATCACTGTTCACTTTAAGTTGAGTCTTTATCAATTGGTGTTCCTTTCCATTTTGCCAAATGCTTTTGATCGGCCCTATAAATCTCCAGGTACTCATTTGGTTTTGTCTTTATTGTTTTGTTTTACTTTTGGCTTATTTGTTTGCTGAGTGCTAGCACTGTCTTCCTCACCAGACCACTGTCCTGAAACTCACTGACTCACTGTTGTGTATGGATGAAGGTTGTAGGCTTTGGGAGTGGGGGTATTTTTTGAGTAGGAGAGTAGTTTACCTTGATACAAGCTAAAATGGTGCTTTGGAATGTTAAGTACTTTGAAACAACAAACATCCAAAGGCCTTAGAAGCAACCTCAGCATAGGGATCTGTCTTGCGACACCCTGTCCTCCTGACCTGGGCTCATTCTCACTGCGAAGCAGTATAGAAACCAGACTCTTCCCCAAAGCAGAACTTGGAAACTCAGATCCCTCTTCCCATAAACAAAGCCAGTCATTAAAACCATCACCATCAGTGTGACTTTGACACAGCTGTCTCAGAGCTGCTCCCGAAGAAACTTTTTCATCTGCCCTTGTCCATTAGTGGATGAAGAGACCCTTCCTTCAGAGGATGTGTGGCCCAACCCTAAGAAAAACAAACGCTGTGCCTCAGTGATCAAAAGTCTCTGAAAAAAGAGGCCTTGCTTCATTCACACAGTCTCTGCATCCCAGACCATGCTCATTCTGTCTGATCATAGATCTGCATAGCTTTCCCTGATTTATTGAATATAAGAACAAGCAGGCTTTCTGCTGTGTGTTTAAGTTTGAATTCTGGAGGCTGCCACATCTACTTATCGTGTCTTTTACCTGCTTAACCTGCTCCTTTGCCATAGCAATTTTTGCTGTGACCCTTGTGATGGATAGACAGCAGACCTCCCTCTCTTCTCCAATGTCAATATTCGAGCATCTCTTTCTACCTAATCACGTCTGTTGGTTCTCTTTCCATGGGGAAGGATGGATCTTGCTCAACTAATCTTTTTTGTTAGCATTAGAATAGAGAATCCTGAAGTCAACAGCATAACCAGGTATTGCTGTGTTAAGATACTAGGTCTTTGAGAACACTAATTTTTACCAAGTCAAGAGTCTAGCACCCAGAAGGTACAAACCTTGAAAGTACCTTCTGAACACACACACACACACACACACACACACACACACACACACACACACACTCACACACACACACACACAGAGTTCTGCTGGGCATGCTGGCTTCACGTCACAAAGGTTTCCTGAACAGCAGGAATTTTAATTAAATAGGAGAAATCTAATTTGGCCTAAATTGGCTTGCAACAAGAGGTGTTAAGAGGAGCAGAAATTGTTCAGCGACATGGGTGTTTTTGGAAGTGAAGGGCTAAATCCATTGACACCTGTAATGAAAAGTGATGCTGAAAATAGGAAGGTAAAGAACATGATAAAAATTGTGTAGATTCTCATCTGTATATTTTGATAACATAAATAACATAGTATAAACATTCATTCCTGGAAATAATTTTCTCTGAAGCAACACCAGATACCAGAGGTTGATCCCTGATATACCTTCAAAGAAATGATACATATAAACCCGTCATTGTTTAGACTGAATGTCAAGGCTTGAACAGACAATGTAGTGTATTGGCTTCTTTATCCAAGCCATGAGGACTGCTAGACTGATAAAAGAACCTTTGCCAGGAGGGAGGAAAGAATGACTAAGCACAAGTAGATAAGTCAAGCAAAGAGAGAAGGTGGGACATTTGAGAACCAACAGTAGAGCTGGTGAAGTTCTTACCAATCAACCAAGATTTAGCAAAAGAGAAAGTGAAACTCCAAGGAAAGGAGAGGTGACTTTGGTAGCAAAGGGGAACCAGGGGGGATAGCAGCTGCAACATAGCTAAAATTTAAAAGTATAGTAGCCTTATTAATAATAGCCAGAGAAGCAGGAAAGAACCCAGATGTCCCTCAACAGAGGAATGGATACAGAAAATGTGGTACATTTCAAAAACGGAGTACTATCCAGCTATTAAAAACAATGAATTTATTTATTCATAGGCAAGTGGATGTATCTGGAGTACATCATCCTGAATGAGATAACCCAATCACAAAAGAACACACATGATATGCATTCACTGATAAGTGGATATTAGCCCAGAAGCCCTGAAGCTCGGAATATCCAAGATACAATTCACAAACCACATGAAACTCAAAACGAAGGAAAACCATAGTGTGGATACTTCAATCCATCTTAGAAGGGAGGAACAAAGCATCCATGGAAGGAGTTACAGAGACAAAGAGTGGAGTAGAGACTGAAGAAATGACCATCAAGAGACTGACTCACCTGGGGATCCATCCCATTTAAAATCACCAAACCCAGATACTGTTGTAGATGCCAACAAGTGCTTGCTGAAAGGAGCCTGATATAGCTCTCTCCTGAGAAACTCTGCCAGTGCCTCACAAATATAGAAGTGAATGCTCACAGCCATCCATCGGATTGAGCACAGGGTCCCCAATGGAGGAGCTAGAGAAAGGATCCAAGGAGCTGAAGGGGTTTCCATCTCCATAGGAAGAACAACAATATGAACTAGCCAGTACTCCCAGAGTTCCCAGGGACTACTAAACCATCAACCAAAGAGCACACGTGGTGGGACTCATGGTTCCAGCTGCATATGCAGCAGAAGATGGCCTAGTCAGTCATCAATGGGGAAAGAGGCCCTTTGTCCTATGAAGGCTCTATGCCCCAGTGTGGGGGAATGCCAGGGCCAGGAAAAGGGAGTGGGTGGGGTGGTAAGCAGGGGGAAGATGTTGGGGATGGGGGAGGGTGTTTTTCGGAGAAGAAACTAGTCTAGGGGATAACATTTGAAATGTAAATAAATAAAATATCCAATTTAAAAAAAAAAAAGAAATGTAGCCTCATCCCTCTTAGAAGGGGGAACAAAATACCCATGGAAGGAGTTAAAGAGACTAAGTATAGAGCAGAGACTGAAGGAATGACCATCCAGAGACTACCCTACCTGGGGATACATTCCATATAGTCACCAAACCCAGACACTATTGTGGATGACAACACATGCTTGCTGATAGGAGCCTGATATAGCTGTCTTCTGAGAGGCTCTGTCAGTGCCTGACAAGTACAGAAGTGGATGCTCACAGTCATCCATTGGATGTTGGGTGGTTCATCTGCACAGATGTTTTCCACAGTGACTGAAGGAATTGAAGTGAGGACAAAAGGGTTTGTACAATGGCTAGGGTCTTCTGTGTATACAAGAGAAAAAATGTCTGGAGTTAAGAAATAAAAATCAATGAGTAATAAAGAAGGGTATGGGTAGGTATCATTATTCTCTCAGGAATGGGGGTTTTTATGCCCACAAGTATAAAAAGAATCATGATCCAGAAGCAGAAAAAAAAAGCTATGCTTATATCCCCTTGAGGCTTGAAATATGAGAGAAAATTAGCCTCCAGTCAAAGAGGAATCAAGCATCCTTGCAGGTCCAATGGCTGCCGATGAGACATGGTACTTCCCAGTGTGCTCTGTGAGGACTAGCTCCCTTGGATGTGTGAGGTGAGAACCAATAACAGATTGCATGATTGTATAAGTCTAAGATACACTGTGCCATGTTGTTTCCCTCTCCATGAAGACCACGCTATGGATTAAAGCATTAGGAATGTTGTGTGGTAGATGCAAGGTCCCCTAAACTTTTTATATGTTTTTGACCACTGAACCATTCATTGTCCTGACAGAGACATCAAACAACATCATAGAATACTAAACAGGCATCCTATATGTTCTGGTCAACGTTTGTCAACTTGACCCAAACTAGAGTCATCTGGGAAGAGAGAAACTCAGTGGAGACTCTATCAAGACTGATCTATGGACACATCTATGGGGTGTTTTCATGATGAATGTATAATATGGGTTATTGCCACCCCTGGGCAGGGGCTTAACAGGCTGAACAATTCACTGAGATCAAGCCACTAAGAAGCACTTCTACCTCCAGGTTCCTGCCTTGAGCTCCTGCACTGGCTTCTCTTCATGATGGGTTTCACTTTAAAATGTCAGATGAAGTAAACCCTTTCCTACCCAAATGTCTTGGTCAGTGTTTTATCACAGCAACAAGGAAGCTAACTAAGACTCGTTAGCATGAGGAAACACAGAGTTAAGGTAAGAAGAAAGGAGGCCTCTGTGGAAAGGTAAAAAGATTGAATACAGGAAGACCTGTATGGAATGCAAGTCAGCTTGGCTGGATTTGAACTCAGCTCTGACATTTCAAGGCTCTTTAACCTTGGATAAACCATTTTACCTTGTTATGCCTGTGTTACTTTTCTAGGGAAGAAATAGGAGGATGAGGGCCAGGAGCCATGTGACAGGATGATGATAGAAATTTGATTCATAACCACAAAACAGCTTAGAAAACTGCCTAGCATGTGGCATGTGTCCCTCCAGATAAGAGATGCTATTATGGAGTCTATCTGCCACAGCAGTTATTCTGAATGACAAACTGTTCTCCAAGCAGCAAGACCTACTAGGAAGGAGCAACTGCAGCTGCAAAGAGAGAATGCAGGAGGCCCAGCTCTCAGATGGACCTGAACTGTATAGGAACCCAGATCCCATGTGCTGGCTCCAGAAACATAATTAGAAATCTTACCTCCCTGCATAGCCTAAGGGCTCACAGTGTAACCATTTCACAGTCACTGCTATATGGACTGTCGGAAACAAGAGAGACACTTCCCAGTGCCCTGATCATGGGAACTTCCTCCCACATGAAACTTCTGTGCATTTTCTTTGCCCATTAGTACAGAAAGAGCATTAGTGATCTTTCATCTGAAATGTACGTAGCTCTCCCAATCTTCCACACTGCTTCTCTTTCCACAGCCAAGAGCTGGTATATCTCTACTAGTTGAGGGAATAGCCTTCATCAGAATAGTGAGAAGTAAAGTCAATCAACTTTGTGTGTGTAATGTATGCATCATATGTATGTGCACATTGTATATATGAATAAGGACACATACACCATAGCATTCATATGAAGAACCTTGCCTCACGCCTTGTTTGAGAGAGGATCTTTTTGTTGTTTCTCTGCTGTGTATGACAGACTAGTATGCCATGAGCTTCAGGAGAGTTTCCTATCTCTATTTTCTATCTCCTTGTAGAAGTGTGACAATTACAGAGGCCTAAGCTCTGTGTCTATTACTGGGTTCTGTGGATTTGAACTCAGGTCCTCGTGCTTGTATAGCAAGTGGTTTTATCCACTGAGCCATCTCTCCATCCCTTCAGCCTACTTTATAATAAGGAAAGGGAGTGATAGATACAGACGTATTTCTAATCAGTTTCTCTTCAGACATTTAATGGTCATTTTTTTCCCTGTTCATTTATTATATTTTCCCAAGGCATCATTGCCCTCACTTTAGCTAACAGTTTTGAATTGAGAATATTACACTGTGTCTACACCTCAAATTCAATAAGACAGAGCATGCTTTCCCTGCCCTCTGGTTGAGAATGAAGGAAGTAGAGAAGGCTGCTCTGGGTCACAACAAAGGTGCCCCGCCCAGTTAGCTACACAGCGCCAGATAAGTCACATATTTATTATTCAGGACTCAACCTGAGAAAGCATGGTGAAGTGGAAGTTTGGGGAAAGTTTCAGATTAAAATGATTCCTTGCTGTGTGTCTTAACCCATATGGGACTTTATCAGAATCTCCCACTTTCCTGTTGTTGCCTATAACAACCGTATTTTCACAGGCAGGCCAATGTTGGTGAGATAATACCTGACTTCAGTATTTCTTTATGTATCAGGACATCTGAAATGGAATAATCTATGTTTTCAGAAACAGTCAGGGGACTACTTACTTACTGTGTTAACAGAACTGATCACAATAAAGGTGCTTGTTTACTCGGTGATCTGATGTTTAACACCTGTTAGGCGGCTTATTGAAGCACTAATTACCTTTTATTTGGTATTGATGGAGTAGACCATCAATCCTGGGCTTAGCAGCCTCTGTACTTGGGTTTATTCTTAGAGTGGACAGGAAACCACAATGAGGAGAAAGGGAAGATGTGGAAGAGGAGTTAAAGATAATTTAAAAGACAAGAAGGAAGGTGCATAGGTCTACAAAAGAGAAAAAAATGTCTTTTGTCAACTAAGCAAGATTCATAACTGGCACTCACATAATGAAACAGAATAGTAAGAGGAAAAACATACTAAATTTGCCAATATTATGTTCACCACACAGGAATTTTAGAAATGAAGACGTAAAGACTCGGGGAAAACTTCTTGATATACATACTGTTGCAGAAGGAAGATGGGTTAACAAAGACACAGCTAATTTTGAGAGAATTCAGCAAGGCTGAGGTTTGGGCTGCTCACCTATTTCCTGAGAAGGAGGAGGGAAGCCCTTGAGACTAAAGTAACTTAAAAAAAAAAGTGAAGTTTTCAAGATGTGGGAAACTCAAAAAGCTAACAGACTCCATAGGTCCCCAGCAGAGCTTATACAAGCAGAAATTGGCTACTGGAGAGGGGGAGATGTTAGTGATACTCCCAGGTGGGCAAAAAGCTGCTGGAGATGCAGCATTCATGAGTTGTCACCTATGATGGGTAGGGCTTTGGTGATGCAGATGTCCCTGAACCATCCAGTGTCCTAAGTAACTGCAATAAACCCGTTGGTTCACTAATCTGAACTTGAATGGAATTGTTTCTTCCCTCTGCTGTTAGTACCCTCTCTGAAGGGAGAGCACAATTGTTCAGTTCTCCCCAGGATAAGTACAACAGCAGTGGTTTGTTCAGATTCTCCTTGGTCTCCTGTGTGACACTGCTTCTCTTCAGGTTGGGGCAGGACACCTGTCATATGAGGGTGATCAAGAGAGAATAAGAGAAGGGTCCGAGAGTAAACTTCCTAAAAAGCCCTGGCCCTGCCAAGGAGCCACATTTGTAATTAACATGTTGGAAGCCCTAGTAAGACTAAGAGACAGATTTTTGGACATGACTTTCCTGCCAGTTTCTTTCCTGGGTACTACATAGAAAGCCATATCAGCACTTTGAGGTCTGTACATGTCATTTTTTCCTCAGAGGGCCCTCTTAATGTTGAGCACAAAAGCTACAAAGCAGTAGAGATCTCATTTTGCTTTAAAAGCTAATGCAACACTTCTAACAACCTTTGCCTTATATTCTTACCACTGCTTTGCAAGGAAATGCTCTGTTGATGGGCTGGGTCCAAAATGACATGACCAAGATTTTTATTGACCAAGGCTTTCAGGGAAACTTAATACCAGTTTGTTCAGCTTCTAGGCTCGGTCACTCTGTGGATTCACCAACAAGAGGCAGAATGTGAGCCTTTCTGGGCTCCCTTTCCCAACTCACCAAGAGCTGCACAATTCACATCTGTAATATCAACTGGGGTTCCGTATTATTATATTGCCCAAGGTTTCTATTGCTAAAAACAATCAAAGTTTGGAAACCATAACATTACACTGGGCTGGAAAGATTAGAAAATGCTTTTCTCCATAAAGTTGCTCTCTAGGGAAAGCAGTTGTCATCATCCTCAATGAAGTTAGAATCTATTTGCGTGGACGAAGTCTCTGAATGTTAGCAAGCCCCAATCAAATGTTCTGCTCTGTAAGCGTTCCAGGGTCATGATGTCTCTTCACAGCAATAGAACACTGTCTAAGACAGCACCCAAAAGTTTATTTGAAAAAGGTCTTTCTAGAAGTTACAGTTTAAACATGGGTTCTCCAGCATTTTTTTCCTGTGTGTGTAATTGCATATGTGAGTGATGTGAGTACTTTGTATGTCTTTACACATTTGAATGGAAGCCATGGGATGACCATATGTGCGATTTCCCAGAATCTACCCATCTTTAATTTGAAATAAGGTTTTCAAATATGCCAAGTAGGCTAGTCTAACTTGAAAGTAAGCCATAGGCATTCACCTACCTCCATCTCACAGTTCTTGCATTAAACATCCATGCCAGTTCAACCAGATTCTTTCATGGGCTCTGATGATTGATCAGAGGTCCTTGTGCTTATAAGGAAAGTACATTTCCAACTAAGTTACCCCAGCCTGCTTACCAGAATTCCATGAATTACTTATGTACTATGAGAGAGAAAACAGGGCAAAGTGAAGATGGCCATTTACATAAAATATATATATTCATGCAAACATATACATATTCATATAAACTATATTCATATACACATATACGTATATATTCACATAAAAAGTATAGCATAGAAAATAAAGCAAGGAAGACAGCTTACTAATTCCCACCTTCATTATACCATGTGTTGTTTATGAATGGCCATAATTTCATTCTTAGTGAGTGTGTTGATACACACCAGTAACTGAAACATTTCAGACACTGAGGTATGAGGACCACAAGTTCGAAGCCAGCTTGGGCTGCTGTGTCTTGAAAGAAAAAGAAAAAGAAAAAAGAAAAGAAAAAGCAAGCATCTTTAGAGTAAGTAGGCCCATTCACATGCCTCCCTGTATAGGGATTCTTATAAATTCTCAATACCACTCATTGATAATTGCCTCAACAATTTCCTAAGGGAACCAGTTGATTCAATTTTTAGTCACATGTTTCAAGGCTTAAATGTTCTAGTCTATTGACTCAAGATACGCCATTATAATCTTCTCTCCAAACACTGAAATTAGACTTTGTGTATCTCTGCACATGTGTTCAAATTTCAGTACACCATCTTTCTGCTTAACTAAACTCACATCTGTTTCTGTTCATGGTAGGAATCTGTTTGATTGGGGTGCTGGGAACCCAACTCAGGTTGTATACAAGAACATTCCAGCCCTCTCACATAATGAATCTCTTAAAGTGGGATATTTAAACTGTTTCCAATTTTTATAAGCTATTACTTGTAGATATTTCCCTTAAGTGAAATTATAAAGGAGGGAGTCATATCAGAAGACATTCAAAAGTCTGTATTTTATGAATGCTACAGAGTCAAATTATCGCACAACAAGAATGTTGACAGCTTTGTCCATGACAAAGACAGGGTAATAGATGACTTCTCCCGTTGATACAGATGTTCTAGCTACCTACCATCCTATTTGATGCCAAACTTGAAGGTAAAATGATATGTCATTATTTCTATTATACTTCTATAAGTATGTTTTTATTTTGCATTATTTAAATGAGCTCTTTTGTGAATGACCTTTGCTAAACTTTCCTACTGATTTGTGAAGATCCCTCAATTTGTCAATTATATAATTACTGATAGATGTAAAACAATAACCCACTCTTCAAGAGCTAAGCTTGGTGACATGCAATGCACATGAATTTTCAACCAATAATTTTGTCAAAAACTCTCCACTGTGATTAATTTTTCTTATGTATAGACATTCAGGGTCCTTTGTTTATTAAATAACTAAATATATAACTTTTTTCTTTTGTTGTATCATATTTATGATGTCTAATCTTGATTGTGAACTTGCTAGGATCTAGCACCAATCAGGAGACATAGCTCAGGATAAGTTGTAAAAGAATTTCTATGAAGGACTACATGAGAGGAATTTCTTCTCTAGAGTGGACACATCTTCTGGCATATGGTCTAGATACAAAGAAGGCTGGGGGACAAAAGCAACATTTAACTTTTCCCATTTTTTATTAGATATTTTCTTTATATACATTTCAAATGATATCCCAAA
Source organism: Mus musculus (assembly GCF_000001635.26). NCBI lineage: Eukaryota > Metazoa > Chordata > Mammalia > Rodentia > Muridae > Mus > Mus musculus. The sequence continues at coordinate 45,080,630 of NC_000071.6, forward strand.
AGTTCCCTATACCCTTCCTCCGCCCTGCTCCCCTACCCATCCACTCCCACTTCTTGGCCCTAGCATCCCCCTGTACTGGGGCATATAAAGTTTGCAGTACCAAGGGGCCTCTCTTCCCAGTGATGGTCGACTAGGCCATCTTTTGATACATATGCAGCTAGAGTCAAGAGCTCAGGGGTACTGGTTAGTTCATATTGTTGTTCCACCTATAGGGTTGCAGATCCCTTCAGCTCCTTTGGGTGCTTTCTCTAGCTTCTCCATTGGGGGCCCTGTGTTTCATCTTATAGATGACTGTGAGCATCCACTTCTGTATTTGGAGGATATCATCCTTAGTGAGGTAACACAATCACAAAAGAAGTCATTAGATATGCACTCACTGATAAGTGAATATTAGCCCAGAAACATAGAAGACCCAAGATACAATTTGCAAAACACAAGAAAATCAAGAAGAGGGAAGACCAATGGGTGAATACTTTATTCCTCCTTAGAATAGGGAGCAAAATACCTATGAAAGGAGTTACAGAGACAAAGTTTGGAGCTAAGGATGGACTATCCAGAGAATACCCCACCCGGGGATTCATCCCATAATCAGCCACCAAACCCAATTTTTTATTAGATATTTTCTTCATTTACATTTCAAATGCTATCCTGAAAGTCCCCTATACCCTCCTCCCACCCTGCTCCTCCCACTTCTTGGCCCTGGTGTTCCCCTGTACTGGGGCATATAAAGTTTGCAATTGCCTTTACTTCTTGTTGATAAATGTGCCCTTCCTACTTCTGCTGCTGCCATCAGTGACATCATATTCTAGTTCCTACGGCTTTCCAAAATGAACTGATGATCAGTGACTCTTGGGGACATCCTGAAACTTCAGCTTCAGATTGGAACTTCTGAGATGTCTGGCTTGTAGTCTGAGCAACTATTAGGTTCTCAGTTTCTCCAGCATGCACATGGTGCCATTGTTAGACATTGAAGAATTACCTATTGTGTACATTTATCAGACTATATATATAATTTACATATTATATATTACACATATAATTTGATTATATATTATATATAATCTGATATAGACATATACATATAAAATCTGATATATATGAGATAAACACATCCATATGTACATGTATGTATATACTCATGCATATATATGGATATTTATATCTCTATGTATATGTATGTATATGTATATGTATGTATATACACAGATACACACACACACGCACACACACACACACACACACACACACACACACACACATATATATATATATATATATATATATATATATATATATAGAGAGAGAGAGAGAGAGAGAGAGAGAGAGAACTCTGCTTTCTATAGACTGTAGTACTAAGAATGAGGTCTTTCTTTCAAGGCACCTTTTGAATTTTCCCTGTGCAGAATACAGGAACCTTTTTAATGGAACTAATCTCTTTAACAATTTGCAGCTGCTTTCTAATCACCACTTATTCAACAACTTCCAATTCACTCACTTCCCAACAAATAATGATTTTTCATAATTGCTGGCTGCATTCGATGCTGTCTCACTGTAGAACTAGATAAGAGCTATAAGCAGTAGCTATGACATAGCCTGAATATCTTCCACTCTTGAGATTTTTCTCCACCGAACACATTAGTTCATTACTCTTCCATCAGCCTCAACAAGTTCTCTGAACACAAGCAAAATGCAGCCATACTGGTTGCTGCTAGACTATACCATAAAACCAATAGCCCAATTCTTGAGAGAGTTCCAGTTTTTCTTTGGAACCTCAGTAGTCAGACTTCATTGTGCATATTTCCTGCCACATTCTGGTCTTCTAAACTCCCATCAAAATGATCCATCAAACTCTGCCAAAAAGCCTTTTAGTTATTTTCTATCCTTAAGTTCCAGACTGCTCCACATTCCTTGAATAAAGCAGTTCCAAAAGGTCTATAAACCATGCAATTAGTTTTATTGCAGCATCAATGTCCCTATATACAGAATCAATTTTTCTGTATCACTTTGCTCACTGCTATGACCAAATAGATAAGAAGATGTAATGTAGAGGGGGAAAGGGTTTCTTTTGGCTTGCAGCATAAGGACTACACTCCATCCTGGTCAGGAAAGCATGGCAGCAGGAATGTGAAGTATCTGGGAACTTTAGTCAGTAAGCAGAGTAGACAGGAAGTAGAGTTAGGCTATTAAACCTCAGGGCTCACACCCAGTGACTCACTTCCTCCAGCAAACCTTTACCTCTGAAAGATCTCTCAGTCTTCCAAAACAGCACTGCTATCAGGGTACCAAGTGTTCAAACACCTGGGGCTGTGGGGGAATTTCACATTCCATCCTCAACTATATACTCCATAAATACTCCTGTATTTTCTTCTATTGCATTTTATTTTCATATTTAAATCTTTAATGTGCTATATAATTTGCAAATGGAACAAGGCACAGATCTAAATTTTCCTCCAGAATGGGCAATATTCGTGATAAGCCATTGAATAATTCTTCCTTTTCATACAAATTTTAAATGCTATGTTTATCCTTATGTTAAGTTCTCATAAATGTCAGGCGATGGATTTCATTCCTGTCCTAGACAATTTGTACACTTCCAAGCAGTATCAGGCTACTTGAATTCTTTTTAATTTTTATTCTTTGATAGTTATATTTTATCCTGTTTATATTTCTTTCTCTTTGTGCTATATGCTTATTTTTCTTTCACATTAAAGAATCTTAGATTTTCATCTCTTTCAAGAATGTCATTCAAGTCTTACTTCCTTTACCTCATTAATTCATTTAACAAATGTTAATTGATCACTTACTATAAACTAGGGAACAAAGGTTAATGAAGAGAAAGGATTGAGAAAGCAAACAAGTACAGCTGTACCTTCAGACTTGGCCACAGATGGAAGACTGTCATCTATCTAAAAAGAATAAAAGTCATATTCACTTAAAGTAATAATGTACTGGAGAGAGAAATGAGGAAAGATGGAGAGTTTATTTCTAAACCTTTGCCATGTTCCTTTTTCCTTATTCATTTTGTATTAAGAACAGTCTCAGAAGCTTTGCTCTTTTTTTTTTGGATAATTTTGCTTTATTTCTTCATTATCATTTTCCTAAGGTTTTAAATAGAGTTATGATTATAATTATCATTCATCTCACATTCATGAGAATACAAAGAAAACTTCTTTGAAGTTTTATCAGGATGGATTATGCTGGACATTCTACACCAAAGAGAGAGGTAGAGGAAAGAGAAGGAAGGGAAAAAAGAAGGAATAAGAGAAGAAGGAGGAGAAGGAGGAGGAGGAGGAAGAGAAGTTAGGGAAGGAAAATAAAGAGGAGGAGGAAGAGGAGGAGAAGTTAGTTGTAGGAAGAGAAGAAGAATACAAGTCAATTTCCTAAGGAAATGTAAGTGACCAAAGCTAACTCATGAGATGTTGGTCCAGGAACATCTGTGGACAATATGCTCTTGTTTTTTCATCTTTCTCTGTATCTGGGATATATCTTTTATATCTTTTATCATCTCTAGTGTTATGTGTGTGCTTTTACTGTTCTTTCTTTCATGAAGCTTCCAAAAAATATGCTTCTTTTATGGGTCTTTCCAAAGAACCATCCCATAAACATTGCTATCATCACTGCCTATTTCGTCTCATTGATTGATTTCTCCTTTTATCCTTTTATCTTTAACATTCCTTGATTTGTTCTTCTTTCTAATAGGGTTATAAGTGAGAAAAGGGCAACCCTTTTGTGCCTCCTGTTATCATGTTTCTATTCTATTCCCATTGCTAATAACCACATTTCATAGGATGCTTGGGGTCATGCTCAAGAATGTAAATCCTGGTGTGTACCAGTGGTCCAGTCTCATCACTCAGCTCTGCCCTGAACAACTGTGTATTATGGTTACACAGTTCCACATATGCAAAGTGAAGAAGATGATGATGATTATAAAACATCTCCCAGGGTTAATATGAAGATTACTTGAGCAAAGATCTATAAAGCTCTTGAAGCAGGGCTTGGCACACAGTCGCTGCTGTGTAATGCATGAATAAATTACATTGATGCAGTACTTGAGTCTTTACAAAGCTTTTCACATTAATTTTCTCCCTTAGAGAGCAAGACAATCCCATGAGGCAAGCAGTCTACATCATGACTTTATGTAAGATAAACCCTAACTCTAAGCGGATTTAATTTAGTGAGCAGGAGAGCCAGGTCTTAGGGCTCTCTGATCTGGACATTGATTTAAGGCCAAGTGAACTCTTATGCTCTCTTATGCTCAGGACACTTGGGTGGGTCAACATCAAGAAGTATGTGGCTGGCTCAAGTCCAGGGATTGGCAACAAGAGCAGTCTAGGAGCTCCTCCTTGGGACTGGGCTGCAATCTACCCAACACTAGGACTAACAGTTCTGTCAACTGCTATGGGCTTGCCTGGTTCTACCCAAGTACAGGCAGCTATTCCAGGAAGCAGTAGAGGAAGATCTTGTCCAAGTGCAGATGTGTGTTTCTGTTGTGCTCCTGACTGGACTTTATTTAGTAAGCCTAGGATGGATAATTTCCTCCACCAATCTTGATTTTCTCCAACAGGAAACAGGAAAAATAATTTGTATCCAGCCTCCTTTATAAATGCACTACAAAATTCAAAGGATGCTGGTGTTAGTATCCAACCTGTGGCCTGTGGCCTGTGGCCTGTGGCCACATATGTTTCAGTAGAGCTAAATCCTAAATCTGATAGGGGGCTAATATCCAATATATACAAAGAGCTCAAGAAGCTGAACTCCAGAAATTCAAATAACACCCATTAAAAATGGGGTACAGAGCTAAACAAATAATTCACAAATGAGAAATACCGAAGGGCTGAGAAGCACCTGAAAAAAATGTTCAACATCCTTAATCATCAGGGAAGTGTAAATCAAAACAACCCTGAGATTCTTCCATCTCAAACCAGTCAAAATGGCTAAAATCAAAAATTCAGGTGACAGCAAATGCTGGCAAGGATGTGGAGAAAGAGGAACACTCCTCCATTGCTGGTGGGATTGCAAGCTTGTACAACCATTCTGGAAATCAGTCTGGCGGTTCCTCAGAAAATTGGACATAGGACTACTGAAAGATCCAGCATTACCTCTCCTGCACCAAAGGTGTAATGTGGAAAGTAACAGAGCAGGATGGCCGACATCCTTCTCTGTCTTCCACTTGCCCACAGAGGTATGTATACACAATGTTATATTGCAATGTCATAATGTTTGCCATCATGACTGTTGTTTCTCACCACTAGAGACATCTCATATACAGAGCTGATATCTATATCACAAATGTCTTTGCTTACCCAACTCAAGAATGAAATGTAAAATGGAAGCAGCTTCCAAGTTTCACAGTAGGTTCCACAACTGTATGCCTAGGAAAGTTCTCCACTCATGCTCATATTAGGAGCATTGATACTCTCATGGCAGAGGAAAAAAAAAAACTTCTAGCCATTCATTCATACAGAAACACAGCTTCTAATTGTCTTCTACTTGTTGGTAAACTGTATGTAAAACACAACAGAATTTTCCATGAACAATTTTCAATGTAACCCATGCAAAACTAAACAAGAGAGGGCTGGGTATGTAGCTCAATGGTAGAGAGCTTACCTACCATGGACAAGGTCCAAGACTCAACTCTTAGTATCACAAGAGAAAAAAAAATACCTACGTAAAGGGATAGGGATAAATCTCTGTGGGAAAGTCTACTTGCTATTCAAGTATTAGGACATAAGTTTAAATCCCAGGGACCTACAAAAGAAGGTGACAGTGTGTATGCCTATAAGTTTGACATTGTTAAGGGGGCAAGAAAAAAGGATCCCTAGGCTTGATGGCTGAAAGCCTAGTTCCAAGTTCAATGAGGGACCCTGCACCAAAGGTGTAATGTGGAAAGTAACAGAGCAGGATGGCCGACATACTTCTCTGTCTTCCACTTGCCCACAGAGGTATGTATGCACTTGCACAGTCATGTGCCTTCACATGCATGTAAACACACACACACACACATACACACACACACACACACACACACACACACACAGGAGAGAGAGAGAGAGAGAGAGAGAGAGAGAGAGAGAGAGATCTGCCCTTCTGGTCTTTGCTACTGGGACAGACCCCTAGTTAGTCTGCTCCCATAAAGACTCCACATCCCAATTCATCATAGAGGACCCGCTACACTCAGAGCAGTTGATACAATCCTAAATCTGATAGGGGGCTAATATCCAATATATACAAAGAGCTCAAGAAGCTGAACTCCAGAAATTCAAATAACACCCGTTAAAAAATGGGGTACAGAGCTAAACAAAGAATTCGCAAATGAGAAATACCGAAGGGCCGAGAAGCACCTGAAAAAAATGTTCAACATCCTTAATCATCAGGGAAATATAAATCAAAACAGCCCTGAGATTCTTCCATCTCAAACCAGTCAAAATGGCTAAAATCAAAAATTCAGGTGACAGCAAATGCTGGCAAGGATGTGGAGAAAGAGGAACACTCCTCCATTGCTGGTGGGATTGCAAGCTTGTACAACCATTCTGGAAATCAGTCTGGCGGTTTCTCAGAAAATTGGACATAGGACTACTGAAAGATCCAGCAATACCTCTCCTGGGCATATACCCAGAAGATGTTCCAACTGGTAATAAGGACACATGCTCCACTATGTTCATAGCAGCCTCATTTATAATAGCCAGAAGCTGAAAAGAACCCAGATGTCCCTTAACACAGGAATGGATACAGAAAATGTGGGTACACTTACACACTGGAGTACTACTCAGTTATTAAAAACAATGAATTCATGAAATTATTAGGCAAATGAATGGATCTGGAAGATACCATCGTGAGTGAAGTAACCCAATCACAAAAGAAGTCACTTGATATGCACTCACTGATAAGTGGATATTAGCCCAGAAACTTAAAATATCCAAGATAAAATTTGCAAAACACAAGAAAATCAAGAAGGGAGACCAAAGCATGCATACTTCATTCCTCCTTAGAATAGGGAACAAAATACCCATGGAAGGAGTTACAGAGACAAAGCTTGGAGCTGAGATGAAAGGATGGACCATCCAGAGACTGCCCCACCCAGGGATCCATCCCATAATCAGCCACCAAATGCAGACACTATTGTATATGCCAGAAAGATTTTGCTGAAAGGATCCTGATATAGCTATCTCTTGTGAGGCTATGCCAGTGCCTAGCCAATACAGAAGTGGATGCTCAGAGTCATCTATTGGATGGAACACAGGGCCCCCAGTGGAGGAGCTAGAGAAAGTACCCAAGGAGCTGAAGGGGTCTGCAACCCTATAGGTAGAACAACAATATGAACTAACCAGTACCCCCAGGGCTTGTGTCTCTAGCTGAATCTGTTCTAAAGTCCTATATCATGAAGTTAATAGAGTCCTTTAAGGAGGATATCAATAACTCACTGAAAAATATCCAGAAAAACACAGGTAAACAGGTTAAGGAATTGAATAAAGAGATCCAAGACCCAAAAGTGGAAATAGAAACAATAAAGAAAACACAAATGGAGGCAAAGCTGGAAAAGGAAAACATAGGAAAGAGATTAGGAATTACAGATGTAAGTATCATCAACAAAATACAAGAGATAGAAGAGAGAATCTCAGGTGTAGAAGATACAGTAGAAGAGATTGATACAGCTATCAAAGAAAATTCAAAACATAAAAAACTCCTAACCCAAAGCATCCAGGAAATTCAGGACACAATGAAAAGATCAAATCTAATAATAATCAGAATAGAGGAGAATAAAGATTCCCAGCTCAAAGGACCTGAAAATGTCTTCAACAAAACTCATAAAAGAAAATTTAACAAACCTAAAGAAAGAGATGGACATAAAGATACAAGAAGTCTATTGAATAGCAAATAAGTGAGACCAGAAAAGAAAATCTTCTCATCACATAATTATCAAAACACTAAATGCACAGAGCAAAGAAAGAATATCCAGGGATCCACCCCATAATCAGCTTCCAAACGCTGACACCATTGCATACACTAGCAAGATTTTATCAAAAGGACCCAGATGTAGCTGTCTCTTGTGAGACTATGCCGGGGCCTAGCAAACACAGAAGTGGATGCTCACAGTCAGCTAATGGATGGATCACAGGGCTCCCAATGGAGGAGCTAGAGAAAGTACCCAAGGAGCTAAAGGGATCTGCAACCCTATAGGTGGAACAACATTATGAACTAACCAGTACCCTGGAGCTCTTGACTCTAGCTGCATATGTATCAAAAGATGGCCTAGTTGGCCATCATTGGAAAGAGAGGCCCATTGGACACGCAAACTTTATATGCCCCAGTACAGGGAAACGTCAGGACCAAAAAGGGGGAGTGGGTGGGTAGGGGAGTGGGGGTGGGTGGGTATGGGGGACTTTTGGTATAGCATTGGAAATGTAAATGAGCTAAATACCTAATAAAAAAGGGAAAAAAAAGCTGTAAGATAAAAAGGCCAAGTAACATGCAAAAGTAGACCTAACAGAATTACACCAGATTTCTCAACAGAGAAAGCCAGAAGAGCGAGCCTGGCTAACAGTCATGCAGACTCTAAGGAAACACAAATGCCAGCCCAGGCTACTATACCCAGCAAAACTCTCAATAAACATAGATGGAGAAAACAAAATATTCCAGGACAAAACCAAATTCAGACAGTATCTATCTACCAACAGAGGATCCTGGAAGGAAAACTCCAACACAAGGAGGATACCTGCACCAAAGAAAGGACAACAAAGTCAAAAGCAGAGAGTCACAACCACATAAAACCACCTGCAAAAACAAACATATCAGGAACCAACAGTCATCTCCCTTTAATATCTCTCAATATTAATGGACTCAACTCACCTATAAAAAGACATAGGCTAACAGATTGGATACTTAAACAAGATCCAGCATTGTGCTGCAGACAAGAAACACACCTCAATAACAACAGCAGGCACTATCTCAGAGTAAAAGAATGGAAAAAGGTCTTCCAAGCAAATGGTCCCAGGAAACAAACAGGAGTTGCCATACTACAATCCAAGAAAATAGAATTTCAGCCTAAAGTTCTCAAGTGTAATGAAGAAGGATACTTCATATTCATCAAGGGGAAAATCCAACAAGAGAAACTCTCAATTCTCAACATCTATGCCGCAAATGCAAGAGCACCCAAATTCATAAGAGAAACATTACTACAATTCAAAACACACATTGATTCCCACACAATAATAGTGAGAGATTTTGATATCCCACTCTCACAAATGAACAGGTCATTGAAATGGAAACTAAACAGAGATACAGTGAATCTTAGAGAAGTTATGAACCAAATGGACTTAGCAGATATCTACAGAACATTTCACCCTAAAACAAAAGAATACTCCTTCTTCTCAGCACCTCCTGATATCTTCTCCAAAATCTAACATACAATTGGTCACAAAAACAACCCTCAACAGATCAGATCACCTATCAGATCACCATGGCCTAAGGCTGGTCTTTAATAACAACAAAAACTACAGAAAGTCTACATACACATGGAAACTGAACAACTCTTTCCTCAATGATAACTTGGTCAGAGAAGAAATAACGAAGGAAATTAAAGATTTCCTGGAATTTAATGAAAATGTTGGCACATCATATCCAAACTTATGGGACACAATGAAAGCAGTGCTAAGAGGAAAGTTCATAGCACTAAGTGCTAAGAAACTGGAGAGATCTTACAGGAGCAACTTAACAGCACATCTGAGAGCCCTAGAACAAAAAGAAGCAAACTCACCTCAGAGGAGTAGAAGCAGGAAATAGTCAAACTCAGGGCTGAAATTAACCAGGTAGAAACAAAGAAAACAATACAAAGAATCAGCAAATCCAAAAACTGGTTCTTTGAAAGAATCACCAAGATAGATAAATCCCTAGCCAAAGTAACTAAAAGACAAGAGGCAGTTTCCAAATTAATAAAATCAGAAACAAAAAGGGAGACATAACAACAGAAACAGAGGAAATTAAAAAAAAACATTAGATCTTACTATAAAACCCTATACCCAACAAAACTTGAAAATCTAGATGAAATGGGTGGTTTTCTAGTCAGATGCCACATACCAAAGTTAAATCAAGATCAGGTAAATTACCTAAACAGGCCCATATTACACAAAGAAATAGAAGTAGTCATTAAAAACCTCCCAGCCAAAAAAACGCCTGTAGCCAGATGGATTTAGTGCAGAATTCTACCAGACCTTCAAAGAAGACCTGATATCAGTTTTCCTCAAACTATTCCATAAAATAGAAACAGAAGGAACATTACTTAACTCATTCTATGAAACCACAATTACTCTGATACCTAAACCAAACAAGGACTCAACCAAAAAAGAGACCAGTCTTGCTTATGAATAACGACGCAAAAATACTCAATAAAATTCTTGCAAACTGTATCCAAGAACACATCATTCACCATGATCTAGTAGGCTTCATCCCAGGGATGCAAGGTTGGTTTAACATATGAAAATCCATTAACATAATCAACTGTATAAATAAACTCAAAGAAAAAAATCACTTGATCATCTCCTTAGATGCAGAAAAAGCATTTGACAAAGTACAGCATCCCTTAATGTTAAAAGTATTGGAGAGATCAGAAATTCAAGAAGTGTGGACACTATGCCCCTCCTTAGAAGTGGGAACAAAACACCCTTGGAAGGAGTTACAGAGACAAAGTTTGGAGCTGAGATGAAAGGATGGACCATGTAGAGACTGCCATATCCAGGGATCCACCCCATAATCAGCATCCAAACGCTGACACCATTGCATACACTAGCAAGATTTTATCAAAAGGACCCAGATGTAGCTGTCTCTTGTGAGACTATGCCGGGACCTAGCAAACACAGAAGTGAATGCTCACAGTCAGCTAATGGATGGATCACAGGGCTCCCAATGGAGGAGCTAGAGAAAGTACCCAAGGAGCTAAAGGGATCTGCAACCCTATAGGTGGAACAACATTATGAACTAACCAGTACCCCGGAGCTCTTGACTCTAGCTGCATATGTATCAAAAGATGGCCTAGTCGGCCATCACTGGAAAGAGAGGCCCATTGGACACGCAAACTTTATATGCCCCAGTACAGGGGAACGCCAGGGCCAAAAAGGGGGAGTGGGTGGGTAGGGGAGGGGGGGTGGGTATGGGGGACTTTTGGTATAGCATTGGAAATGTAAATGAGCTAAATACCTAATAAAAAATTAAAAAAAAAAGAAATTCAAGGCCCATACTGAAACATAATAAAAGAAACTTACTGTAAACCAACAGTCAATATCAAATTAAATGGAAAAAAACTTGAAACAATCCGACTGAAATCTGGGACAAGACATTTATGCCCACTCTACCCATATCTATTCAATACAGTACTCAAAGTGTTAGCTAGAAGACTAAGACAACAAAAAGATATCAAGGGGATACAAATTGGTAAAGAAGAAATAAAGGTATCATTATTTGGAGATGATATGATAGTATACATAAACGACCGCAAAAATTCTACCAGAGAACTTCTCCAGCTGATAAACAACTTCAGCAAAGTGGCCAGATATAAAGTTAACTCAAATAAATCAGTAGTCTTCCTTTATGCAAAGGATAATCATGCTGAGTAAGAAATTAGGGAAACAATTCCCTTCACAATAGCCACAAGCAATATAAAATATCTTGGGTCAACGTTAACCAAACAAGTGAAAGACCTATATGACAATAACTTCAAGTCTCTCAAGAAAGAAATTGAAGATCTCAGAAAATGGACAGATCTCCCATGCTCATGGATTGGCGGAATTAACATAGTGAAAATGGCCATTCTATCAAAGGCAATGTATAGATTCAATGCAATCCCCATCAAAATCCCAACACAATTCTTCAAAGTCATGGAAAGAGTAATTCTCAAATTCACCTGGAAAGGCAAAAAACCCGTAATAGTGAAAACAACTTTTAACAATAAGAGAACAGTTGGGGGAATCGCCATCCCTGACCTCAAGCTTTACTACAGAGCAATAGTGATAAAAACTGCATGGTATTGATACAGAGACAGACATGTTGATCAATGGAATAGAATTGAATACCCAGAAATAAAACCTCACACTTATGGTCACTTGATCTTTGACAAAGACACCAAAAATATACAATGGATAAAAGAAAGCATCTTCAATAAATGGTGCTGGTCTAAATGGCTGTCTGTATGTAGAAGAATGAGAATAGATCCATATATTCATCTTGTACAAATCCCAACATAAAATCAGATACACTGAATCTAATAGAAGAGAAAGAAAGTGGGAAAGAGCCTTGAACTCATTGGCACAGGTGAAGATTTCTAAAACAGAACTCCAATGGCTCATGCTTTAAGATCAAGAATTGATAAATGGGACCTCGTGAAAGTGGAAAGCTTCTGTAAGGCAAAGGATATAGTCAATAAGACAGATCAGTGGCCTACAGATTGGGACAAAATTTTCACTAACCCCCATCTGACAGTGGGCTAATATCCAAAATATATAAAGAACTCAAGAAGTTAATCACCAAAAAAAAAATTAACCCAATAAAAAAATGGGGTATAGAACTAAACTGAGAATTCACAACTGAGGAATCTTGAATGGCTGAGAAGCACCTAAAAAAATGTTTAAATTCTTTAGTGATCAGAGAAATGCAAATCAAAATGATCATGAGATTCTACCTTACACCAATCAGAATGGCTAAGATCAAAACCTCAGGTGACAGCACATGTTGGAGAGGCTGTGGAGAAAGAGGAACACTCCTCAAATGCTGGTGGGATTGCAAACTGTTACAATCACTCTGAAAATCAGTCTGGAGGTTCCTCAGAAAATTGGAAATAGATCTACCTGAAGACCCAGCAATACCACTCTTGGGAATATACCCAAAAGATGCCCCACCATGCCTCAGGGGCATGTGTTCCACTATGTTCATAGCAGCCTTATTTGTGATAGCCAGAAACTAGAAACAACCTAGATGTCCCATGACAGAAGAATGGATGCAGAAAATGTGGTTCATTTACACAATGGAATACTACTCAGCTATTAAGAACGAGGACATCCTGAGTTTTTCAGGCAAATCGATGGAAAATATCATCTTGAGTGAGGTAACTCAGACCCAAAAGGACATTCATGGTATATTAGCCAAGGGAAAAAAACAAAACAAAAACAAACAAACAAACAAACAAAAAAACACATACAGAATACCCAAGATACAGTCCACAGAACTCAAAAAGGTCATCAAGCTGAAGTGCCTGAGAGAGGACACTTCAGTCCCACCTTGGAGGAAGAAAGCAATCATAAGTGGGGAGTGACAGAGGGTCTGGGAGGGAAAGTGTACAGGGTGGGGAGGGAGTGGAGGGGGAGAGAAACCTGATCTGGTATTCAGTGAGGGAAAAGACTGAAGCCCTGAGGGCCAGCAGAAAGAATGTAAACAGACAATCTCAGGAAATAGGAGGTTGGGGGGCAATCCCCTAGAATGCACCAGAGACCTGGGAGGTGAGAGACTCCCAGGACTCAAAGGTAGGGACCTTAAATGAAAGCCCAACAGTAGGGAGAGAGCCCACCTCCGGGAGGAAGACAGGACATCAAGTAAGGGATGAGGTTACCATGCCACAGTCTCACCTCTGACCCATAATTGTTCCTGTCGGAAAGAATTACAGAGATGGAAATGCAGAGGAGCCTGAGAAAAAGAAGATCCAGTGACAGGCCCAAAGAGGGACCCAGCTAAAAGGGCGTTCCCAAGGCTTGACACTATTACTGAGGCCATGGAGCGCTCACAAAAAGGGACCTCTGAAAGACTCAAGAAGCAGCTGAAAGAGTCAGATGCAGATATTTGTAACCAACCAGTGGACAGAAGCAGCTGACCCCTGTTGTTGAATTAGGGAAGGCTGAAAGAAGCTGAGGAGAAGGGCTATACTGTAGGAGGATCAGGAGTCTCAATTAATCTGGACCCCCGAGATCTCTAAAACACTGGACCACCAAACAGGCAGCATATACCAGCTGATGTGAGGCTCCCAACACACATACAGTAGAGGACTTCTGGGTCTGTGTTCATTCAGAGATGATGCACCTAACCATCAAGAGACTGGAAGCCCCAGGGAGTTTAGAGGTCAGGTGGGTTGGGAGGTGGAGGCATCCACATGGAGTAGGGAAGAGGTGTGGGATGTGGGAGCAGAAGGCAGGTGGATGGGGGTGCAGGGAATGGAATATGTAGTGTAAAAAATAAATTTAAATTAAAAGAAAAAAGAGAAAAATAAAGACAGATATGTGTGTATGCACATGCATACACACACGCGCATACACACACACACACACCACACACACACACACACACAACACACATCTAACCACAAAACCTAAACAAGAAAGATAAGAAACCAAAACTTTCCCTAGCTTTTCTTTGTTGTTGCCAGAGTATAAGACACCTGGAGCAAATTAAATTTCGTGGGGAAAGAGATTAATCCACATCTGTTCATCTGCTACTTGTCACCAGGACCATGCCCACTGAAATTTATGTCTGGATTCTGAGAACTGTCCACTGTAATTCCCTGACATTTTTAACTTATTATATTTTGGTCTTACTTCTTGTAACATGGGCTGAATTTGTCCATTAACTAGCTTATATTTTCTAGATGAGCAGTTAGTTTCACTTTCATAAAAATTACAGAATAAAAATGGAAGAAGATGTATAGGTCCCAAGTGTAAGAAAGGCTGGTAAGCAGGGGAGGCCAGGCCTTAGTTTCTGATTTCTATTCCAAGTAGAATCCCCTCCCTGCTCAAATATGTGAATATGGAGTTTAGAATGTTTTCTCCCTTTGCAAACACATGCAGATATTTGCACCCAACCAGTGGACAGAAGCAGCTGACCCCTGTTGTTGAATTAGGGAAGGCTGAAAGAAGCTGAGGAGAAGGGCGATACTGTAGGAGGATCAGGAGTCTCAATTAATCTGGACCCCCGAGATCTCTAAAACACTGGATCACCAAACAGACAGCATATACCAGCTGATATGAGGCCCCAACACACATACAGTAGAGGACTGCCAAGTCTGTGTTCATTCAGAGATGATGCACCTAACCCTCAAGAGACTGGAGGCCCCAGGGAGTTTAGAGATCAGGAAATACACACAGAGGGGGGAAGGGAGAGGGGTAGGGAGAGGGGAGGGGGACAAGAGGAGAGAGATTTTTTTTCTGAGAGCTAAAAGGTTTTATTCTCTTGCTGTGGGGGGAGGCAGGGAATGGTGGGGAAGGAAAATATTAAGTAAAGAAAATAAAGAAATTCATGTTCAAAGGATTTTTTGGAGAAGACCTGGGCTAGACTTGCCATTTGAGAGGAGGCTACCATTGCCCTGTGGCTACTCATGAACACACCCATGCCTATTCAGGCCATCAAAAGAACCCCAGGGTTGCTTCCCCAAAGCTCCTCTGAGATAGGATTCAATATATGTCCTTAAGGAAGTTATCATCTACCCCAATTCTTCTGCCCTCATCAGATGACCTTAGAGCCATACATTCACTTGCAGGCCAGAAAGGTAAGAAGGCATGAATGCCGATTTCAAACCTACTGCTAGATGCTTAGCTATACACATACCTCAGATAATCTCAGGGAAATAAAAACAAAACTAAACATCTCATCTAACCCACTAGAAAACAACATTTTTTCCTGTTTTACTCACTTAATATATGTAAAAAGTATATAAGCAATGTCTGTAAAATGAATGAATGAGTCTTTATAACTCAGTAAAGATGTCATAATTATGATGATGTTACAGTTCGTATATATGGATTGAACATGTATGATCTCTAATGCAGCAGTGTGCATAGGTGACAATTTGAGGAAATGATCACGAGTACTCTACTTACAGTAATGAATTAATCTATTGATGGATCAAATTTTAATTGATTATTAGGAGGTAATGGAACTGTGAACAGTGGAGCCTCAGTAACAGAAGTGTCACTGATAACATGCCCTGGACGGATATATTTATCCTAGATCTTCTTCTGTCCCTCTGTCTGCTTCATGGCTACCATGGGGAAAGAAACTCCATTCTTCTACATGTCCCTCCCCTACGATGTTCTGCCCTGTCCCCTTGTCTGGAACAATAGGGCAAAACAATCATGGGCTGAAACTATGAGTGATGATAGCTAATATTTGCCACATGTTTATCCCAGCAATAAGAGGCCAGGCAAATAAAATTAGTCTGCAACATTTCAGAAATGCTAGTGGGATTCAAGGCCAGATATACCTGGACTATACAACCAATGCATTTTAATGTACCTTATTGCCCTCACGTAGCCATGATGAATGCAGAGAATGTGATCTGGGACTTCAAGTCACATTCTACAAAGATCCAGTAAGGAACGGAAATATTTTTCTGAGAAAATAATGTCTCTACCAAACTATACCAAAGCCCCAGACTGAAAGGGTTAATCCAAGGACAAACAATTGACTTATATACTTCCACCCAGAACTGCTATTCCTATAACAGCCTGCCTTCCAGCATTCCTTCCCACTGAATACTTTCAGCAATGGTCCATGCACCCTTACCCATAGACTGAAGCAAGATGCTCGATAAATGTTCTTTGATGTCACTAGGCTAATTTCCAGTGCCCCTCCTTCAAATTTGTTTTTATCCATTGCTGTTTTTTTTTTAATCTTATCCTTGTTTTTTTTTTTTTTTTTTTTTAACAATGTGAAATGAATCATGAAAGTCTCCATTCTACCCCAGAAGTCATGGCACAAAAGCCCGGGTAGACTCTAGGTGTTTTCTAACAGTGTTCTCTATTAAAACTGCCTTACAAATTAGAAAACATTGTATTAACAACAGCTCATACAAATGGTGATGGCAGGAACAGATGCCCTTTTCTGGGATTTAAACAATGACTCTCGTAGGTACTGCATCACATGAGCAAGCTAAAGCAAAGGGCTGGGCACATTTTAGATGGAAAGAACTAGCTCTGTGCATTGACTCAGTCAACATTTTCCTGGGTTCTATATGCAGTGAAGACTGCCAGGAGACAAGTTGACACATTGGAAATAACAATTTCTAAGCAGCATCATGTTTGGATTTTGGCCAATCTTGAGAACTATAAAATAAGGGTTTACTTTTTTCCCCCCCTTAATGTGAGTTTCACAGCTGGGTATCAAGCTTTTGATGGTTTAGCAAGAATATGAGGGAAGATTTTATATTGATTTGTTTCCAAGTTTACTTTTTAATAATTCTATCAATGCTATAACAGTATAAAGCTCAAATCTCTACATTTGAAATCCTAGCCTATTTTGGTCTACTTAGGGTTGGTAGTTTCAAACAATAGAAATCAACTCTGATTGACTTAAGTATTAAGTAGGAAGTAAATGCACAGGATAGACAAGGAATGGATCTGATGAGTGAAGCAATAGGCTCAAGAGCCTGGACATCATGGGAAAGCTGGCCTCAAGGGTGAGGGCATGAGAACAAGAGAGCTGGCTCTGCCTCTCACCAGCTGCAGCACTTGGGAGAGCTGGTCCTGCACCTCATCTGAGCAGTGCTGGATTGCTGGTCCCAATGGTGTGAGCATTGGCGAGGTATCAGACTGACAAACTCAGCAAATATCTAGGCCAAGATCCAGGCCTTTGAGTTGGTCCAGCCCAACAATGAACTGCTATAGCACATAAAGGGTCTGGTCCTCCAGAACCAAAGCTTCAGAATCTCCATGACAGATGGCAACAAGAGGAGTCCCAGTGAGGATCCAGTACTGATGATGTAGCAGAAGCTAGAGGACCTCAAACAGAATAAGGACTCACTGCAATATCCATTTGCAGGAAAAACTGTTTGGGCAAAAGGGTATTCTGTGTGACACACAGTGACACATTGAAGCTTCCATGGTGAGATTGCTTGTTTATTTGTTTGTCTGATGTTTTGTTTTTTGGTTTTTGTTTTGTTTTGTTTTGTTTGAGGGAGAGGTTGCAAGGGCAGAGGATAGATATGGAGGAATGGGGAGAGGAGTGGGATTGGGGTGCACAATGTGAACCTTACAAAGAATCAATAAAAATTTTGAAAATAAGGAAATGATTAAGATGTCTTATCACAGCCAAAATCTTGTGACACCCATACAGACCCTGATCTCCTTCTCAGCACTCTGCACTATTAGATACAGATGCTTCAGATACTAACTTCAGACACCACACCATGAATCTTGTCTGTTTATCCCTATGTCTTTGCATTATTTTTCATAATCCACTCAAGGATAATCACTCAAAGTTTGGTCCAAGATCTTGCTGTCATCAAGTAAATACAGAAAATAACTGCCCTCTTCTTTGGCTTCTGTTCCCATAGGAAAGTGTTTAAGAGCTGGGCAGTCCAGATGATGAAATCCTGTTAATATGTGCAAATGAATACAAAATAAGTATTTCATGTCAATGAGATGCTTCAATGACAAGTACCTGTAACTTATTACTTAATTTCTTCAATCTAAAGCATTATACAATATATAATATATTATGCATAATATATTATATATGTATACTTTGAGGAAATGCATTATATATAATATAAATAATCTTCATTATCTCTTTAAACTCTACGTAGCATCTCTAGTGTGATAGATATTATCTCATTAAGCCCAAGAAAGAGAAACTCAAGGTTTCACAATCAGGGTTACACAATTTCTAAACACAAGAGCCAAAACTCAAAGGAAATCTTGAAGCCCACACTAGTTCCATAACCACTGAGCTGTACTTTCTCTCAGTGTGCACTGTCACCCTGCCTTGGCTCTGGATATATGATTGCTGTTTGTACTAGATACTCAGAGAGCGCTTTCTATGTACAAGTCAATGTTGGGGCAGATGTAAATATGAGAAAAGCACATACTAGTACCCACCTACAAAGAAATACATGTCAGAGCCAGGGACAAGACACAGCCTACAAAGTACTTGAGGAGAGGACTTGCTCTTTCTTGTTTAGTCTATAATCTCGGTGCTTAGTATGATAATTTCCCATTATAAGCTCTTAGTAAATGGAATAATAGAAATATCTAACAGACACTCACTAAGCTCCTACTATGAGACATGAACACTCCCAAGACATCTATGAGTTAATACTATTGTCTGCCTTGTATCCCCCCCCCAAGAACCACATGCAAGTGAGGGCCACAGCTGCAGTGCAAATCCTGAAGAATGCACCCTGTATATAGAAGGGCCTATGGCCTCCGATGGTCATGTGACAGCTAGCTATATCAGTCTAGGCCACCACATTTGACTTTTGTAGAAGTCAGGCTATCTTTTCAATTGCTCTTCCAAGAATGCAAAAACTGTTTCCCCCAGAACTCGGCCTTGCCTTCCCACTCACCCTTTTGCTACTAAATGACTGGAATAACTCATATATGCACTTCTAATCTACCATCTGTAACTAAGGTGAAATAATGAACTGACTGGCTTCAGCCAAGTAATTAGATAGAGGGACATGTTAAAGGGTAGTAGGGATAAGGCTTAATGGGGTTTAGCCCTATAGTAGGAGGCTCAACTTACCCTAGAGCTATAGACTGTCTGGAGATGGGTATCTAAAAATAAATTGGGATTCAGTAGTCTTGAAACTGCACCTTGCCCTAGCCCCTAAATATATAGTCTCCCACCTCTATTTTCATGTGTATGATCAAATTTATGTTGTAGACTAGTCACAATAAAAGAATAATCGTAATAACCAATAGAAAGACTATGGTGGCAGTTTATAGTAAGAATTATATGAACATGCTCTCTCTCTCTCTTCCTCTCTCTCTCTCTCTCTCTCTCTCTCTCTGTGTGTGTGTGTGTGTGTGTGTGTGTGTGTGTTTGTGTGTGTATAAGTGTCCTTCTACCATGCTTCTTCTTTCTGGTGATGTTGTGAAGGTGCCGTTCCTATGTGGAATAATGAGGTAAGCCTAGTGGTGTAGGTGTGGTGACCTAGCGTCAGCCTAGTACTACACTAGGAGAAGTTTTGTACAAACCCTGCAACACTGAAACTTTGGTTTGGTAGCCATGAGACCAACTAAGGGGATAACAAGTCAGTGGTATTTACAGTAAGGGATGGTTCACGTACCATATCACAAAGCACAAGTTTGCAGGATATCATCACACTGCTTAGACAGGGCGCAATGTAAAAGCCAGGAATTGTTTACTTCTAAAAGTTTACATGTAAAATCTATGGACTAAAGTTAACCATGATTAACTGAAATTAAGGATTCACAGGGAGAATGTACTATGTACACTATAACCTCAATTTTAAACTTCCTACATTACCAGTGCTCAACCAAAGTACAAAAACTACCATGGTAAAGCATCTAGTATCCAACTCAGTATCCAACACCATGTGCCTTCAACCTACTTTTGCTGCCTCATTCCCAGCCACTGTATATCTCCTGTCCTTGCACCTGAAACTAACCATCCTTTCCTTTTAATGTGATTCTGCTCAACGCCATGTTTTTGGTCACGTTGCCCTTGGCCTCAAAGCTTTGCAACACTCCTGAAGAAAGGTAGCATCTTCCATCAGCTCTAAGCATCCCCCCTCCCTCTGCTGAATGCGTATGGAGCTGTGGCTCCCCACCCAGCACTGCCCGGCATCTCTATTACATGGGCCCTGGAAATTGCTGTAGTAGGCTCCTCTCAAAGCTGCCCTTGTCCCCAAGACCAGGCAGAGCAGCTGAAGGATAGATTTGGGGAGGCTATTTTTAAAACTTAGTTTTAACGTATAAACAAATGGATTTCACTTTAACATTTTCACACATTTAGATCATTAGACTTTATTATCCCCCAACTCACTTCTGGTCCCGTCCTCCCTCTTGCTGGATCCCTGCCTTCAAATCGTCTATGCTTTTGCTTTCAAATCAAATATATTCCATTAATCTCTTTTCCCCTTCTCCCTGCCAATCTTCAAAACACACACACACACACACACACACACACAGAGAGAGAGAGAGAGAGAGAGAGAGAGAGAGAGAGAGAGAATGCTGTCTACTATCAATTCTCTTCACATTTCAAAAGTGGGTATTTGTTTACATAATCATGTTTGTTTTCTATTTCTCCTTTGAAAAAAGTACAAATTCTTAGGTGGGGGCATGTCTCTTGCACAACCCCACCCTGCATCTGTCCTAACGGTTTAATAAATATTTGGTGAATAAATATAACATCTGGGGTTAACAGCTGCCTGCAAAATGATGCCAACCATTTTTCCATCCGTTCTGTCTCCTTCACCAATGAAATAATACTGGTATTGGAATAAAGGAGAAGCCCAGCCTTTTTTCCAGGCATCTTTTTATAGCTTCAGTTGGTGCAGAGATACAGACCCAAGTCACGTGATTTTGTATTTAGAATATTAATTTTCCCTAGGTCAGGCAGAAGCAGCAATACTTTCCTTAATGAAATGCTCTTGTACTAATTTCTATTTGTATGCAAAAGACGTCATGGGTTTAACACATTGAGACAGTCTCTCCCAGCTAGATCTGCCTCGAAAAGAAGGGGAAGGCATCTGATTTATTACATATAAACAAAATGAATAAGATAACATTTTATTAGTTAGAAACCATTATAAAAACAGCAATGAAATGGGGTAGTACAAGTGGAAGACGCCCTTATCAATAAATCCTGGGGAAGTTTAGGACCCTGGTACATGTTGGAATAATAAAAAAGATAATTAAAAAGATCACATTGCAGACCTATATCATATGATCAAGGAGCTTTGAAACAATAGGGAACATCAGGGCAGCCATGGTCTGTAAATTGCTAGCCTTTTGGCAAAGGAAAGGCGTTTGCCGTTCAAGTTGGTTTAGTACATTCAAGAGGAATCCATTTTTAGGTTCTGTAGTGTTTGAAACATTTAGACCCAAGTAAGCAATCTCTTTCAGATCAGTGCATTTTAGGGTCTGGTTTCTGGTAGAGAGACAATAATGGCTTTATGAAATTAGCTAGCCTGTCAATTACATTTGTTATAACTAACAGGGGTAGGTGACAAAGACTTGTTTTGTTATTTTCTCTGGGAAAGACTCCTAGTTTTCCTTCCCTTGTCTAAGAATCTTCATTTCATCCCCGAAAATCTTTATGACACATGGAAAATACTTTTTTATATATACGAAAATCATGGCAGGGAAACACAGAGAGCTGGGAGGATTTTCATTTCCCAGAGAGCTGTAGTCAGTTTTTAGAAAGTAAATTGTGTCCTGTGCTCCCTCCCCCAGGTCGGTGTCTTCCTCCCTCCTCCTGGTCAGTTTAATATGAGTCACTGCCAGGGCTTTGTTGTGTGGAATAACATTTTCTCCTGGGACTCAGTTCATGCAAAACACACCCTGCTGAGAGAGTGGAAATTTACCCATAAGACATTCTCCCAGCAGCAAGACCCTGGAGGAAACCTGATCAGAATGTTTAACAACCTCACTGCCTCCTTTGCCTTTAACTCCCCCAAATTTTTCAGAAAGCGAGGGAAAAAAATCCTCAAGCCAACCACATATTTAAGACCCATCATACCAAGTGATAACATACGGTGAGATATGGTCTGATTTAGAAAGAAAACTGAAAATGAGTGGATTTTTTTTTCTGCCGTTTTCCTGCCACTTTGTCTTATTTGGCATTTTCTCTTCTTCCTCTTCTCTTTCCTCACTTTGGTTTATAGTCACTCTGCAGTCATTCATTTGATCAATGCCTGGATATTTCTAAAAGAGAAAATGTAACTGCCACAAACTCAATAAGTTACATTAAGCCAAGCAGGTATTATTCTGCAACATTTTTATAAACTCCGATGTATTTTATGTGGTGTGACATGGATTACCACTAAAATAATATATGTGTTCATAAGTGGTATAAGCCACAAGCAAGATCTGTTGAGACTGCCTCATAAAAAGTGTTGGAACAAGCTCATCTTAGCAATGCATACAGATAGAACATAGTTAATAATATAATATGAAGGCAATCCACAAAGGTAATACAGTTACAATACTAACAGAATTCTATATAACTAGTGGTATGATGTAACAATGTAAGGTACAGAACATACGTGTGCATGCTTCTAGGCACACATACACCTATCGATATACATATTGCTGCGTTTAAGGAGTCAACATAACGATTACAGAAAACATAGGGATGGGAGCTCCGCCCAAGAATTTTGTTCCTCTGCCATCAACATTTATGGGTTAGTTATGTAAAAATAACATTTCTCCCAAGGCAGCTAGCATCTTAGAGAAGGACCTGACAGTGTTGGCAGGAGCCAGCAGGCTTGGAAAGGCATCAAAAGTTACCTGGCCTGATGGTCAAGGCAGCTGAGGTTTGATAGCCTGTGCGCTAGACATTGAATCATCGCACCCCCACCCCACTTCACTGAAAACATTGTTATCTAGGTTTTCAACTGTGTACTTATAATGCACTCCACCATAGTATGTGGAGCTGCACAGTGTAAGCCTGTATAAAAGCCCTGTTAAAAATTTCAAAGTTTGCAAACTGGAAGAATAAGTGAGTGGTTCATTTAATTTATTTTAATCAGTTCTATCAGGAAAATGCAACTCTATTGAAGGCAAACCTTTGCAGAAGCAGGGAGCAATTATGTTTTGCGTGTGGAGTGCTCTTTTTAAAAAGACCATGTGTGCAGCATTAACGGGGAGGGGGGGGGGAGCAAAGCTTAGCAATGTCAATCATCTTGATTTCACATTCCTTCAGTGCAGTCCTTAAACACTGCAAAAATTATAGGAAGCTAAAGCTATTTCTCCCAAGATTCTGTGCAGCTGCCTTCTGCAGTTCTTGGACAGGTTTCAGAGAAATGCTTTCACACAGGTTCAGGTTCTTTAGAAGTTAAAGAGAGAGCATGGGGACGCCACGCCTGTCCTTTTTGTTCTTTGTTTGTTTGTTTGTTTGTTTGTTTTTGTAGGTTCTCATATCTTCAAGTAATGAAACATCCCACACTCATTACCATCATGCTTTGCAAGAGTAGCCCTGAGGTTGAGGAGGAAACGGTAACCATTCAAAATGGCGGCTGTTTCTAGGGAAATGTGTTAGGTTGTTGAAGTTGCTTGTTGGGACGTAGGGACAGCATCTCTACATCATATATCAACTTCCAATGGCAGGGCTAAGATTCTATCAACCCCCAGAGAGAGCATAGATCAGACAGAGTTTCTTCTTCCTTTCTTTCATGGCTTTGAATGTCCTGTGGGCTAGCAAGCTGGCTAAATAGGTAAATGTTGTCAAGGCTGACAACCATATGGTGGAAAGAGAGAACCAAGTTCGAGAAGTTGTTCTCCGACCTCCATACATGCACCACATTTTATGTCCCCCAAAACACACACACACACACACACACACACACACACACACACGTAAACTAAAACCAATGCATGTATCTCACAGACAAAGACATTCGAGTTTCCTTTCTATCCAATGTAAGTACATCAACTCTGAGCTCAATATTGAGTGGAAATCTCTTGAGATACAATGACATGCACCCTGTCTGGGTATTATTAGCAAACGCCTCCAATTAAAACGGGAATATTGATGGCTCGTGACTGCAGCTGATTGCACAAGTTCTCATCACTACATAAAGCCTTAGCTTCAGGTCTTCCTGGGTCCGTAGCACAGGAACTTGTATACATTTTTATTATTATTAGAAATTCAACCAGCAGGTTGAAACTTCGAACAAATACTTCAAATCTCCTGGAAGAAATAAATCACCTAAAAGTAGAGTGTTTCCTACTTAGACACCGCCCCCCCACCCCCACCCCCTCTCTTAGAAGCACACTGAATTCCCAAAGTCTTGGTGAGCCAGTGGTTTAGTATTCAGAGCACATTTCCCAACAGAAACAGTTGCAGACATTACCACAGCTTTCCTAAGTTAGGAAAAAAAAAAGCCTAGTTAACTCCTAATGAGCCAGACGAAAGTGCTAATGCTGCAGTGACATCGATATAAACACATCCTTCGGCCATTTCTGTTACTATAACTGGAGAGAGAAATATTTTAATTTGAATTTTATATCAGACTCCTGAAAGCATGTCTCTCACCCTGTCCTCTAGAATCAGTGACAGACAAGTCACTGAGCAGCAGGGAGGCCCAGCAAATACATTCGGATGTTGGGCTTGGGCGTTTGTTAACTCTCGCAGCCCTGGAATTGCACATGAAGCTGATGCTTTATTCTATGCTATTCATTACCTGTTACTTTGAATCAGGTAATAAAATAACGGCATAACAGACTACCGGTTAGCCCTGTGACCTTGGGCTATTTAGTTACTCTCTGTGTGCCTCATAGAGTTGTTGGGGATATAACCATGATTAATTTTTCTACCACAGACACTGACTTTCCATCATCAGTGGTCTCTCCATCACCTTGAGATGCCCTCATCCTGGTTTTGCTGGGGCTTGGGGGTCGAATACTCTTTCTCTCCTCCAGTTCTTATTTATCTTGTGTAGTTAATGCTCCACCTCCAATGCTAGGATGTGATCTGAAATGGCTTCTGGGGTGGAATCACAGAGATAGCTTCAAAAACAGGCCATCTCCCTGAACGGATCCAGGAACAATGAATCTTGGGATGCTTTTCCCCAGGCAGTTCTATTCCAGACATCTTCTTATCTGCAGGGTCTAAGCCTGAGAAGACAGCTTCAGGTGCAACTGGAAGCCATCTTCATTCACCTCAGTGCTTCTCAGTGACTCACAGGGGACCCTTAGCCATATCTGGAAACATTTTAAGTTGTCACAACTCTAGGGAAGGAACCGCTCTTCTCATCTAATGAGTAGGGCCAGGGATGACTAAATGTCCTAAAATTGAATTCCCCAGCAAAGTAGACCTCCTTCCACGGTGTCAGTACTAGAACTCAGGAGCCTCCTGTATTTCACTGAGAAATTTCTCAACACCAAAGAAGCAGAGCTGAAGATGAGGAGCACTGGTAAATCCTACCTGGTCACTTCTCTCTAGATGAAATTATTAAGTTCAGGACATAATGCCTGCCATTCACTAGGCATTCAATCAACAGTAGCTCTTTTCATTTAAAGTTACTCTCTACAAGGTCACTATGAGACCCCAGATCTGCAGATACTCAAGTAACAGTTACTGTCTGCAAAAAAAGCACATGCTTTATGCCCCATGTCAATGTCACACATCTGTGCCCTTGGCTGGTCACGGTGCATTCTATATTTCTGATTAGTACTCAGAAGAATGCAGACTCAGATTATGGTACTATCTGAGTCTGAAATTTATAGTGTTATCTAACTTAGAACTCAGAATTAACCTTGTCCATCTGATAGGAGACTCAAAAGGAAAGAAAGGAAGGAAGGAAGGAAGGAAGGAAGGAAGGAAGGGAGGGAGGGAGGGAGGGAGGGAGGGAGGGAGGGAAGGAAGGAAGGAAGGAAGGAAGAGAGAGGGGGAGGGAAGGAGGGAGGGAGGGAGGAATATCCATGCAGCAACAATTAAACAAGAAGCCATGGTTCAGTGCTGAGAGGGCATGGGGAGAAGGAAGGGTTTGGGAGATGAGGCAAAAGTGAAAATTATGTAAACAAAATGTTCTCATGTATGAGAATCTCTCTCTCTCTCTCTCTCTCTCTCTCTCTCTCTCTCTCTCTCCCCTCTCCTCTCTATCTCTTTTTCTCTAATATAAAAGTTTATATGCCAGACTTTTCAGGTCTTGTATTTCTAAATTATGTCACAGAGGGAATGGTATCAGACGCTTATCAACAGGATAATTTAAACATCTTTTTCTTTGTTGTTAATGTTGTCAATTCTGCCGAAAGTGGTTCAACTAAAACATACTTGCCAAGTCAAAGAGTTCTCATGCGTCTTGGTTTTGTAAGTCTGTAGCTTTATGGGCATAAGTTTCTCAGCATTTTCATCCTCTTAACAGTTTGTGCATTTTCATTCCTCTGTAATATATGAATATCTTACTCTAAGATATATTATAGAAATGAGACCATTATTCAAGAAGAGAATCTTCCGTACTAACAGAATCACTATTTGTAGCATACAAGACTAAAT
This sequence comes from Mus musculus, assembly GCF_000001635.26. Classification (NCBI taxonomy): domain Eukaryota; kingdom Metazoa; phylum Chordata; class Mammalia; order Rodentia; family Muridae; genus Mus; species Mus musculus. The sequence goes on from NC_000071.6 coordinate 45,107,561, forward strand.
AGATGTCTCCCATGAGTGAGTAAATGCAAAATAAAAAGTAACCACTCAACTTTAATAGTTTAAAAAATGCTATTAAACATAATGGCTTCTTGACATTCAAGTAGCACTATGTTTTAAGTGATCTTCCTTCTTAAGAACTACTTTATTTTCATTTTAAATATTGATGGCAAACCAAGTTCTCCAGAGTATGGAGACATGGGAGGAAACTCTGAGCATAAAACAAATTACCATGGACCCTGGAGTTCCAAGGTGCTGGGTTTCTGTTTGGTTTTGTGTTTATGTTTGTCTTCTCCTGAGGCTGTATAAGAAGATCATATAGCTGAAGAACTTGAACAATCTTGTTTCTCAAGATTTCCTTCTTCCTCTTTGGTGTATTCTTGGAATCACTTCTACACTTTACCTGAGTTTGACCTTAAGAGGACGTGTGGATATCCTTCATATCAGATGAAGACCATGATGCCCCAATGGCTCAGTCACAGAATAAGTTGTACACAGAAAGGCACAGAGAAGAGGAAGGAGGAAAGGTGAAGATTTTGTCACCTCTTGTCTTAGTCAGGGTTTCTACTCCTGCACAAACATCATGACCAAGAAGCAGTTGGGGAGGAAAAGGTTTATTCAGCTTACACTTCCATACTGCTGTTCATCACCAAAGGAAGTCAGGACTAGAACTTAAGCAGGTCAGAAAGCAGGAGCTGATTCAGAAGCCATGGAGGGATGTTCTTTACTGGCTTGCTTCCAGGGGCTTGCTCAGCCTGCTCTCTTATAGAACGAAGACTACCAGCCCAGAGATGGCACTACCCACAAAGGGACCTCCCCTCTTGATCACTAATTGAGAAAATGCCTTGCAGCTGGATCTTGTGGAGGCATTTCCCCAATTGAAGCTCCTTTCTCTGTGATAACTCCAGCCTGTGTCAAGTTGACACAAAACTAGCCAGTATATCTTTGCAGAGGTCTACACTGGAGTCAAACTGCAAGGGAAAAGAAAACTTTAGGAACATGGCAGGTGTGCCCATCCATGCCCAAGGTTAGCCGGGAATTATGTGATGGGCACTTTGAAGTTTTGTATTTTGTCCTACCCTGACTTACCAGGACACTGATAGAAAGCCCTGGCTAGAAATTGTGTGCCTGGTGTTCTCTATGTTACATTAAGTGTATGATGTTACATCAGGATCAGCCTGGACTCAGGGTGAGCTCAGGCAGGGGCAATGCTTCCAAGTGAATACCAGAGCAGTTGATTATGGGGTGATGTTGTGACAAAGATCCCATTGTCTATCTGTTAGACCCTGAGTTCTCTGAAGGCAGCCTTAAGTCAGTATCAGCCCCAAAGTGGAGTGTGATGTGATTCCTAAAGCCTAAGAGAGTCCCTAGGGCATGGTTGATAATAACTCTCTAGCAGAAGAAAGAAACTAACTGCCACTCAAAGTTTAGAGCAAGTTGCCTAGCCTTCTTGGTTTTGTCTTACTCCCAAGGACAGAACTGGATTGAATAAATGAATTATCTCATCCCACAGTGAATTTATTAAGAAATGTCCTCTATGATTTTAACCCAGGATTCGAATTTTATAGAAATCTACCCAACTGACGACCATTCCATTATATTGTGTCACTCAATGTCACAGTTGATAAAAATTAAATACATGAAAATACTTGTTAGGTTGTCATATTTGAATTGACTACTCAAGTTTATTCCATGCCATTTCTAAAGATGGATCTATTTGAGTGACCATCCAACTGGGAGTATTTTTATCCATTTGTGGTCAACAATCACATGGAAAATGATTTGTTCTGAGTTGTCAGAGATTTTATTGTCAGCTCACTGATCTGCTGCTATTGTTGATATTATGCAACAAGAAAAAACTACATTGCCAAATCATAAAATATCTACAGAGAATTGACAGGCCAGGCATGGTAGCCAGAGGACAAACACTGGCATGAGCTCTGTGGGAGCCTGGACACCAGTACCACACTTGACCTGCTTGAGTGGCAGCATCCTCTTCTGGGATGGGGCAGCAGCTCTTGCTTGATTACATTGTGAAGATAACAGAAAATGATACATGAGAAAGTGCCCACAGCTCATGGTGAAGAGTAGCCACTGCTATTGTGTAAGACCATTCACTTGTTCTGACACAGGAGAAGAGAAATGCAAGGGATAAAAGGGCAAACAATAAGTTCTCTTTAGAAGATGGGAAATTGAAAAATCCAAGAAAGAGGCATTTAGAGTTTAAAAATCCAGAACATCCCCTTTCTTTATCAAATATATGATCTGGGGAAAGTCATTCTATTTTCTTCTTCTGCAGAACACAATTAATCATAAACCCTAGAAAGCATCCTGGAGAGAGAGAGAGAGAGAGAGAGAGAGAGAGAGAGAGAGAGAGAGAGAGAGAGAGAGAGAGAGAGTATTTGTGTATTAGTTACATGCATGCAGGTACAAGTTGTGGAAGCAAAGAGGCCTCCATCAGGTGTTTTTCTCTATTAATGTTTACCTTGTCTTCAGACAGGGTTTCTCACTAAACCCAAAGCTCACCAATTTGACTACACTAGTTGGCCAGGGAGTCCTGAGAATCCTAGTTCAGTTTCTACCTCCCCAGCCCTGGGATTAAAGGTATACTTGAGTGCCTGTCCTCAGGTATTTTTATACAGATCTTAGGTATAAAATTCAGATCTTTAGCAGTCTACCAACTGAGCCTACTCCCTAGCTCCACATTCTCTGTATTATAAAGCACTGTTCAAGTGTTAGGTGCAAATATTGTGTTGCATTGGTGACATTCAGACCAGCGATACAGGTTTGCACAAATGGACAGAGCAGTGCACAGAAGGAAAGTAGGAGCTGTAGATTTACATGTTCGTGCTGTGGAGCTGGGGGAAACTGATCACAGACTAAGGACTTTTCTATCTTTTGGCAATTATAAAGCAAAGGAAGCAGAAATAGAATAGGAACCATTTCCAGGCGATTCCAGCAGTACTAGCAGGCTCTGAAACAGTCAGACAAAACTTGCCTGCACAGGACAGTGTCCAGAATTATGTTCTAAGAGGGAATATTATCACATCTGACTTCAAAGCAGGTTTTGTGGTGTGTTGATTCTAAATTGTTTCATGTACATACATCGGTTTCAGAAGGTAACATACCAACACTGGACAAGAACACTGTCTAATCCTAGTACTCTGGAAGATGAGGCAGGAGTATTGCTGTGAGTCCACGGTTCACATCAGCTACACTGTGAATCTCAGACCAGTATAGGTGCCTGAGTGTGATCTTGTCTCATTTAAAAACATCACATCCTGAAAGACAAGAGAACAAAGCCTTAACAGCAGAAAACATTATTGTAAGATACTTAAAAAAAAAAAAGAATCACACAGAAATTCAGAGAAAAGAGAAGCAAGCTCTTTGTGTACACACCGAGTATATCAAAGGCTACCTCAGAGGTTAGTCAGGATATCCTCTCCAGCCATGTCAATATTGCCACAGGGTTTCCAAGAATCCATAAATCACTCTTCACAAACCAATCCCCGCCAGCTTTGACAAACACTGGAATTCCTTAGCAAGCCAAGGTAAGATGAGGAGTGTTTTGCCGAAGATGAATGGCAAGTTGGGAGGAGTTGGTAGTCCACTGAAGGGGCAGTGGAGGGCCATAAAGCCTAGCTAGGCATCAATCTCCAGGAGAAAGCCAGGGCTAAGGTCATTATTGATATTATAAACTAAAACTGAAAAGGGAGAAAGAAAACGAAGGCATGCTGCTCTTTCCATGGGTGACACAGTTTCAGTTGGTGCATATTGAGCATTTCTACAGATTTAATTAAGCAATCAGATTGCTTGAGTAGTCTCAATATTCAGTGCCTTTTATAGAGTTCTTTAATGACTATGCATAGAATTATTCTGGATACTTTATGGACCATAGCAAGTGAAGCTTTATGTCTTCTTCCCAAGAACAAAGTGTATCTCTCTACCACCACTCAGGCTAAAACAAAGATGGTTATTGTTGGTTTTGGTCATTGGGAAGATTTTTAGCGTCATGGCTAGAAATGTTCAGTCGATGAATTACGATGAATTAAAGAAGAGGTAATTTTGGTAAACAAAAGAACATATGGCTTTACCTCCTCATGATTCACTTGTGAAATTCTGGCAATTTATTAGAGACTTTGCCGGTATCTGAGAAGACAAGGAGAGGCGATGTTTCCAGCACTCTAGACATTCTTTTGTTTATTCTCTAGTCAAAAAGACATAAGCAGTATTTTTAGAATGAAGGCTATACAAGAGAACAGAATCAGTGAGACTTGTAGCCACACAAAGAGCAAGCAGCATTGCTAAAGGACTTAGGATCTTAGGCAATTCGCTTTCTCTATGTGCCTCACTCTCTTTGTCTTTAACATGGGATTCAAAGAATTCTTTCCTCATAGGCTACTGTAAAGAACAAGTAGGAAAATCTACAGAAGGCAGAGCCCTAAAAATAGTTCCCAGCATTTAGTATGAATTATGTAAGTGTAGCTTACCAGGACTACGTTTTTGCCCACAAAAGCAAGGCTGTATGTACAAAGACAAATAGGCCAGATATTTGTAAATAGTGATAACTGATACCACCCACAAGAAAACATCACACTCACACACACACACACACACTAACTAACTAAATCATTAATATAATTGTAGTAGAGCAGATTTTTCACTAAATTCTCTGTGAAGTAGTACATGCATTTAGCCTTGGACCCTGGATGGCAGGGCTAGGCTGGAGAATTAGGTGAAATGGGAGAAAAATAAGCTGCCTTAGCTGATTAAAAATAACACAGGTGAGTTTTAAGAAAAATTAACTTTACATCTTCGAGGTCAGTCAATAACATGATAAATACTCAAACTGGAACCAAACTGTCTAATGGCAATGCAATAGTTTCCTATAAGAAGGCTATATAAGAGAACAGAATCAGTGATCACATGTATAATCATGTGAAATGAATGGGCTATCCTGCATGACTTCTAAGTTTGGGGAACTCTACATTTCTGTGGTTCCAGGGCCTTCATATTTTACTTGATAGAAAATTCACCAGATTCCCAGAGAAATTGGGTCACATACAAAATTACTTCTGTAATTTCTACTTTTCTCAGCCCTTATGAATATGTACAACTTTGTGAGTATCAAGTTTGGATTTAAACAGTTCTAACTTATGGGTACAAATACAAGTAGTTATCTATATCTATAGCTATACCCATATCCATACCCATATCATATCCATACATATCTGTAATTATAAGTACCCTAATCTTTTGAACAATTACTGTGGAAAATTGTTAATGAACAATTCTTTGTTAGACACCACCTGTACACAACATGTAACTTAGAATTCCATTTAACACACACCATTAATAGAGGGAACCATTTTATGAATATTCAGAACCTTGTGACTATCAAGTTTAGGTTTATATATTCCTAACTTACAGATTTAAATACCAGAAGTTATTTGAATACCATATATAATACATGCACACACACATACACACACACACACACACACACACACATATATATATATACACACACATATCCTAATTTTTGATTAGTCTGTAGGATATTGTGAATGAAAACTTTTTCTGCAAAAATCACTAGCATTACACACACACACACACACACACACACATATTCAGAAGTAATAAAATGAACCATTCTTTCTTCTTTCCTTCCACTGAGTTTTTTTTTACTCTCTCTCTCTCTCAAAAAACAGCTTAATACATTCTGCCTATAAATAGAATGGACTGCCTCTATATCTCTAATAATTCATTAGATTCTTAAGGTGTAAGGGGGTTTGAATATGTAATGTTCATCACAAATTCATATGTTGGAAGTGTGAGTTGGGCTTTGGAGAAGTGATTGGATCCTGAGAGCTCTGATCTAATCACTGTACATGCCAAGAAGTAAACTTTGAAATGCAAATAGGTCAAGATGGAAAATTTTCACAAGTTAACAGAGTGATCAGGAAAATGGAAGTATGGAAATTTTCAGAAGTTGGAGAAGTGATCAAGAAAATGGAGGTGCGATCTCATCGTTTGAGCTGGTAACTCTACAGGTTGATGCGTGTAGAAGAGAGGCTTATTGAAGCTATGTCCTACTCTTGTTCCTGTTTCTGTGATAAAACACTGTAACCAAAAGCAACCTGGGGAGGCAAGGGTTTATGTGGCATCCAATCATCAAGGGAAGTCAGGGCAGGAGCTCAAGCAAACGATGAGGCAGGAACTAAAGCAGAGACCATGGGGTAAGGGTAAGGCTGCTAATGGTGTCTTCTTGTGCATTCTTCAGTTTGCTTTCCTATACATCCTAGGACCACTTGACCAGGGGTGGCACCAACCTTCATGACCTGGGACATCACTCCTCAGTGATCGAGCAAATGCCCCCCCACAGACTTGCTTATAGGACATCTCCTAGAGGCAGTCCCTCTACTCAGGTTCTCTCTACACAGGTGACTCTAGTTCTGTCTGGTAATCAAAACTCATCACTGGGTGACTAAATATCCACTGGTTGCTGCCTGGATGGATGAATGATATAATGGCATTATTAGGAGATGGTGAAAGTGGGGGGTGAAGCATATTTGGGTGAAGTAAGTCACTGGAGATGTACATTTGGTTCTCTGCCACTTCCTCAGCTCTCTCGGCTTCCTATCTGATATGAGGAAATATGTTTCTGCTGCCATGATGTTATGTCTCACCATGGCCACCATGAACTGAACCTTCTGAATCCAGGAGCTAAATAAGTGATTCCTCCTTTTGAGTTGCCTTGTTCAGAGTTTACTAACAGAAACAGAACACAGCTGACTACCACAATGGGCTAGGCTTAGAGAATCTTTGCTTCTTCACAGCACCTGGGTGTACAATTAATGGTGAGAAAGTCTTCTTTCTTTAATAAAATATAAAAACAGGCCCTCCAGAATTATCCCTGACCCTGTGTAAGAACACTGAACACTGTAGGAGTCCATGGTCTGCACAGGTCACATAAGATTAGTTTCTATTTGAATTGTGTAAAATAAACGTTTGTTAGTCTAACATCTAACATCTCTAGGGTGGAATCACATGCTAACTCAGGTCGCAGAAGGAGAGTTATCCAGACTCCTACATTCACTATTCTTGTCCATCTTCTGTGCTCACTATTCTTAATGAGAAAATGAGATCCATTTTCTATGCATAATTTGGGCTGAAGCAGAGGTAACTATCACTTCATGAGAGGGTAAATGGGGACATAGTGGTGTCTAGAGACAATATGATACAGTGTTGAAAATCCAAAGACTCATAATTACTTCCAGCTGTATCATTAAGGGGTCTTGGGAGAGTCACCCTCGTCTCTCCCTTAACTCACGCATATCTTGGCCCTGAGCCTATTTAGGCTTCTCTAAAATGAGTTTAGAACTTCATTCGTTTTCTCGTGGTGTCCTTGACCCCTCTAGTTCCCTCAGTCCTTCCTTTTACTCTTCCATAAGACTCCCTGAGCTCTGCCTATCATTTGGCTGTGGGTAAACTGACCTGGGCCGACTGAGGCTCACAGAGACTGAACCACCCACCAGAGAGTATGTATGGGCTGGACCTAGGCCCCCTACACATATGTAACAGATGTGAAGCTTGGTCCTCATGTGGATCCCCCAACAACTGAATCAAGGGCTGTTTCTGACTCCGTGGCCTGCCTGTGGATTACTTTCTCCTGGCTGGGCTGCCTTGTCTGGCCTCAGCAGGAGAGAATGCTTATCCCTGCTTTGACTTGATGTGCCAAGGTGGACTGGAACACTTGGCAGGCCTCCTCTTCTCTGAGGAGAAGGGGAGGAGAGAATGGGGGAGAGAGGATGGAAGGGTGGGACTGGGAGGAGAGGAGTGGAGAGAAGAGAGGAGGGAGGGGTTGTGATAATGTTGTAAAGTGAATAAATAAATAAATAAATAAATAAGGTAAAAACAAGAATTCTGTCACTATTTGCGATATTGTAGTAATAAGATTATTTTCTTTTTTTTTCTATTGAATTTTGTAAAATAAATTATTCTAACACCGTGGTCTTAGCCCATAGTCTCTGCTTTAGTTCCTGCCTCATGGTTTCTGCTTGAGCTCCTGCCCTGAATTGTGTAAAATAAATTATTCTAACATCTTAAAAATATATCACTAAGGCATTAAAAAAAGAAAAGAATTTCATCCGTGGCTAGGGTTAGAGAAATACCCAAGTGCTTGAAAACACTTAAGGCTCTGTCTGAGAACGCCAGTCCAGATCCCAGCACCCATGTCCATGCCTGTAACCCCAAAGGGTCCAACGTCCCTTCTGAGCTATGTGGGTACCATAATACATGTGCATGCACACACACACACACAGAAAGAAGGGGGGTGGAGGGAGAGGGAGGGGGGGAGAATCTTTTTTAAAAAGTCAAGTCTCTCAGGTTGAAGTCCATAACTCTCCCTCAAACAGTCTCCAAGACAATCGGGTACTCGAAGGGAATTTTCCTCCTCAGAGCTACATTTTTTACCCTGTATCCTCAAGCACACTGGATTGTGAGCCTGTTGCCTGCACAGCTGCACACTATTTAACGTACTCACACACCCCTTCCACCTAATGTAAATCCAGGTCATTTGAAAGAGACCAAAGGTGAGAAGCAGTTAGATTTCCAGATATTAATGACCCAGCATGGGGACAATGCAAAGGGTTCAGCATTCAACAGAATCAAGGAAAGCAAAATGAGTGTGAGAACTCCAGCCAGCCTGGAACCTGCCCTTTGCAAATGCTTAAAGAATTTACTTAAGGTCTCACTTCATTCCAGTGTAAAAGTGAATGCTATTATTTATAATTACCATGCAAATTACAGGAGAGCTCAACAGGCTTAGCTAAATATACAATAAAGCAGCTAATGCATAAAGTCTAGGAAAAATTGAGCCCCAGACTATGTTTTTTTATATTTAAAGATGTTTTATACTATAAATATGTGCTTATGACTAAAGAACAAAGATAAGAATTAACAGTTTCTGTAATTGCTCTTCATGAGTGTATGTCTCTTTGTATTTTTACAAAGTATAAACATCTTAACTAAAATTGGACAATATTGAATACATTTTTAAATCTGACTTTTTAATACAATATCTGATTATCAGTTTAGTTCAAACTGTACACCGTATCACCATTGTTTTATGTTTCTTATGCAAGTCTGGTTTTCCATCCATTGACTAGATAACTCTCATGAATTCAAACCACCAGCTATTGTTAGAAATATCAGTTATTTCCAGTTTTTCCAAGAGCTATGAAAATATCTCTAACCAGACCTTTGCCTTCCTCGAGGAATATCTGAATATATAAAGCATATGCAAACTTCTTGTTAAAAATTTCAGTGTGTGGGTCCCCAAATCCATCCTTACCACTACTACAGTGTGTGCTGGATACTATCAGTCTCTGTACTTTTAAGCAAGGTTTTAAAGACTGCTTTACTTTCTCTCCAACACTTTACTGGTCCTCATGTCTTGGGTTCTTTCCTCAATGTGAGGAACTTTCATCAGTGGCTAAGGATTTAGCACCAACACAAGCTGTGCTCTGGACCTTGGATTTTCTCCTTCTACTCTCTGTGACCACGAACAATTTAATAGCCTAAGGTTTCATCTCACGTCCACCAATGACTTCCATGGCCTAATCCCAGGGAAGAGATTTTCTTTTGTCCTGGTATCTGTGTGGGATGAACAGTGGTCCCTCAAAAAATGTTGCCAGAGAATCTGAGACTGTGCCTTTATTTGAAAAAGAGTACAAAGGTAAGAGTCTTGAGATTAGAGCATCCTAATTTGATTTGATCTGTCTAAAGACAAATATATAACCTAATAAGAAAAGATGGAAGTCAGATCAAAGAAAACACAGACAGCAGAGGGCATGTAAAAATGTGGTAGTCAGGAGCCAAGCATCTTACTTTTCTATTGCCATGAGAAAACACCAGCAACTTAGAAAAGAGAACATTTAAATGGGAGCTTGCTTAGAGTTTCAGAGGATGAGTCCATGGCCATTCTGGTGAGGCAGACATGACCCCGGAGCAATAGCTGGAAGCTTACATCTGATCCACAAGCACAAAGCAGACAGAGAGAAGACTTCTAGAATAACATGAGAATTTAAAACCTCAAAGCCCACCTCCACTAACATACCTCCTTCAACAATGCCACACCTCCTAATCCTTACCAAACAGTTCTATAAAGTGAGGACCAAGCAATTAAGTATGTGAGACCATGGCAGGGGTAGGGGTACATTTTTATTCAAACCACCATATCAAGGAATGCCCAGAGCTACTAAATACTGAAGAAAATAAGGGAGGCATTAAGGGAATACATATCTGCATTTTAAGTCCCTACATTTCTGGTAATTACTGAAGCCCTTTAAAACCTATACAATAACCTATAAGAGAGCCCTGTTCTGAGTGGCTGTTAGTCACTAAGGAATTCTTAGCAAGCAAGCGTCATAGCAGTTGATAACCATCTTGGTTAGTCTATCTCACTCATTAGGTAAGTATGCATTGAGTACTTACAAGTCTTGTTCTAGGTGCTGGATGGAGACAAAAGTGAAGAACATACACTCATTTCCTTTGAGAAATAAACATTAGGTAAATAGCCACTATTTCTCTATTTACTGCAATAGGCTAAGTACATAGCTTAAGGCCATATAGAGTACCAAGTGTAAAGCTTGCCTTGCCCTAATAGCTGATGGGGCTTTGCAGGATTCAAGCAACTGTTACCAAGCAGGCTCCTGTCAGACTAAATTTCCTTGACATCTACTCTAAAGCTAGCCTCTGCCTGTGCCCATAGCTCTTGGTTGAACTCACCTGATTCTCTGTCTACCTACTCTGACTTTATTACTAAAACTCAAGTTCATTCTATCTCCAAGTCTCCATGGTCATGCTCACTGCCAAGTACATAGCTACTTTTAACATCTGCTCCTGTGTAAGTGGCCATCTGAGCCCAGGTTGCCACATTTGTTCATTTAGATTGGCTTACTTAGCACATATTATTTTCCAGTCTCTGATGGTTCAGAAACTAGCAAAATATAGACTGTCCTGAAGACACTTGCCATCTATAATTTGATTTCTTAGGGTGCCATAATAAAGTTCTATAGAACAGATAGCTTGAGTAACAGAAATTTTATTTTTTTATCATTCTGGATATAAGCAAGGTGCCAGCAAGGCTGGGTCTGGTGATGAATTGGGTGGTAGATGATCACCTCATCTACTTCATGTAGGACAATACATCTTTTTCTCTGAGCCTGCATTCTTTTGGTTCTCCTCTTCCATCTAATTACCACAAGGTCCTGTCCTTCTAATCTCACAGAAACTTAATTATCTCTTCAAAGGTTCTCTTTCTCCAAATACAATCATAATGGGCTCAAAGTGGAGTCCTAATTGTCATGGTTGTCTTCCTCTCATTGTAAATAAACACCACGATCAAAGCAACTTGGAGAGAAAAGGGTTTGTTTATTTCATCTTACAACTTACAGTCAACCATGAAAAGAAGTCAGGGCAGCAACTCAAGGTAGGAACCTGAGATAGGAACTGAAGCAGAAGCTATAGAAGAATGCCCTTACTCACTCCTGGCTTGCCCCTGGTTTGCTCACTTTGCTTTCTTATACAACTTTGGACCATCTGTCCAGTGGTGGCACTGCCAACAGTAGGATGGGCTCTTCCTCTTCAATCATTAACATGGAAAAAGTCCCATAAGCATACCTACAAGCCAATTGTATAGCTATATTTTATCAGTTGAGGTTCCATCTTCCCAGATGACTCTAGTTTGTGACAAGTTGACAAAAGCTAACCATCCTACTAATAAAATATGAAGCTTGATGGAGGAAACATCAGAAGACAGTCTACCCCACAAGAGTGCCACCATCTAAGTTAAAAGGGCAAGCCTAATAACAGGTAACTGCCCTGCAATAGGACAAATAGCATAAAGCTGCTGTTATCTCTGTGGTGAAGCATCTCGTCCATCCAGGTGGATCTTGAAAGAAGACAAAGTGTAATTCACAGGGCTGGATGGAAACAGAAAAGTCTAAGTGGAGGGAATGATTTTTGCAAAGCACATATAGAAAGCAGCACCTTCTGCAAGGTAGGTGACAAATCATTTAGAGTGACCAACAGAAAGAGAAAGTGGCTCTGGGTTTCATGAAGCAATATGCTGTGTTCTCCTAGAACCATTGTCCCTCTGTGACAGCCCAATTGCCATTGCTATAGTAATTGTAACTTCTCTTTCTTTAATCAAAATACCTATACCTTAAAGGACTTACATATTTTATATAGCACTTAAGAGTTTGCACACAATTGTTCCATATGACTTGTCTCTCAGTTGTCCCAGTGGAGGATACACATTACTATACACATCTCTAAGATGAAACTGAGATTCTAGTTATCTCTAAGATGAAACTGAGATTCCAGTGATAATGAGAGTACCCTAGCTGTTCATGTTCTGTTAAAAAGACCTGATTTGCCCAAAAGCTGCATGAGAGGTAGCTTAGGGGTGAAACCAAGATTTGTACTTTGGACTTAACTGCATTCTTAGTTTTTTTGTTACTTGTGTTGTCTGTTGTTTGTTTCCGATGTTTTACTTCTCCAGTCGTGCAGCTATTTAGTTACACCTTGATAGAGTTTTCTGTCAAATAACATGTTAACCAAAAGAAAAAAGTATCTCTCAGAGAGTAGAAGTGTTGGGGTTAAGGTTTTGTTTTATTTTATTTTATTTTATTTTATTTTATTTTATTTTATTTTTGCCTAGACGGCCTGTCAAAGCCCATTGACTCACATCTGCCTCACAAAGAGGCAACCCAGAGCAAAACCCATGGGTATACTTTGCCAAAAGGAGCAAATTAAAGCACTTCCAAGTCAGGAAATGCCAAGTAATGCTTTTCTGTGGTGTTAACTTACAGACCAAAGTAGACCAAATAGTAATTTACCTACAGCCTCTCCTGCTTCCCAGAATCCTCCTTTGGACCTTTGTGTGTGTTGCCAAGGCAACAGTAACTCCTGCCACTATGGCAATTTTTAGTTTCAATCACAAATTTTGTATTGACTTGGCTGAAAGTTTGACACAGAAAGCTTGAAGTCAGAGGAATGCAAAAGGAAAAAAAGTTCCTCCATGTGTAGCAAAACTCTGGTCCACCATGTTGGGTAGGAATTTCTGTAAAACTCTTCTCTCCTGCATGACTCTCTCATGCAATCAGTTGGGGTATAAAATAATTGAAGTTTCTTTCTCATGACTTGGGTGTCAGAGTGACCCTTAATAGAGTACAATTCCAACCCTAAATTATGTCTAAACTTGATTAGTTTGGGCAAGGTCATGCTTCACACTCGTCTACCTTTCCAACCTCATGGTTCTTAGTCTTTCCACATCCTGTCTCTTCCAGGAACATGGAATTTACCAGGAACTGAGGGACATTCACAGAGCACACCATGTTCTTTTATATTTCTGAGTATTCTATACAGCGCAGCCCTTCGTCCGTCTCTCTGCTTAGAGCATAGCTTTGCTCAGCCATGGCACTGCAGCTAAACAACTCCCTCCTACATGCAACCTGTTTGAATTCTTTCAGAAGCCCCTCTGCCATGATTCCAGGGCATTTTTTTCGATAAGCTGTGATAGTAAATATTGAAATGCCTTATTTTCTCCCCTCATCTTTGTTCAGTGACATCTAGTTAGAACAACTGTGTGCTGATGTAGATGCTAAGCTCATAATTAACATTATTGTCAAATAAAAACACAATAAAATCTGATTCATAAACACCATTGATGTGATGTATGTACTATGTGTCAAATGCTGTCACTGAAGCCTCTATACAGTTTTCGCTTAATTCTACAACAATCCAGGAAAATCATGCTCCAAATTGCACTGGTCTATCCCATCTTCCAAATCCATGCAACAGAATAAATAAACACACTGAACTAAAAGCAACATACCATGCTTGATGATCAACTGAAGAGTCACTTTGGAATTAATGCCATGTAGCAATTGAATAGCAAAGACTAAAGGTAAGCTGAGAGAAGCGAGGGCCAAAGAAGTAACGAGGTAGGAGAGTGTGAGCTGGAATCGGAGGTCAGAAAGCTGCTATATAGAGTTGAAGAGGGATTCTGGAGTTGCAAAGACAAATATACAGAACCCAGAGTCAGCAGGGTGACAGTTTTCAGATGGCCTCATCGCTAAGAAAACAATGTAGGAGATTAAAGCAAGCCACATCACTTCTACTCAAAACTTCTTCTCCAGTCTCACAGAGTCACATGATCCTCTGGGTCTAACTTCTATTTCTCTCCTGATAGTGATCTACGTACATGAAGCATTGTACATTGACTGATGTCCACAGTAGGAGAAACAATAATGCATACATGGTGAAAATGGCAGTTGACCCTGGACTTCCAAACAGATGCTATCACAGGACCTTGACAGGCTCAATTTCAGGAGTAGGGAGGAGTCTGGAAATCATTTCCAGATGACAGGAATGTGAAGAGAAGCTGGGAAGTTGTATAGTTATGTGAAAACATGTCTTCTGAAAAGACAGAGCCATATGTAAACCTGCTTAAGACATTATATAGAACCCAGCTAAATCATTATCCTATGGAGATTTCTAAAACATGGATTCTGGGGCCCCTCTCCAAAATAGTCTGACTCACTGGATCTTAGTGGAGCTGGACCATCTGCAGTTTCTGCAAGCTCCCAGGCAAAACCACACTCAGAAGAGCGCTAAGCTATAAGCTGCATCCAGTCTCACATATCCTGCTTGGTACCTTAATCCCAAAACAAAAAAGAGGGGGAATGAAAACAGGAGATAGCACATCAAATCCTGGTCCCACGGAAGCACTTACCATTTACTTTGGTGAGTTTCTTGGGGAATGTATTCCAGAATAAAAGATATAGGACATCAGACCTCTAAAAGAAAGCTTTTACACCCCAATGTCAACATAGAAGGTGTTCACGAAGCTACAAAGGTACACATACAGTCTGCTGCAAATCAGAAAGTCCCAGACATTGGAAGATGAGATGGAAAAGGGGTGCATAAGGGACCTGATATACTTTGGCATGGAAAAGTACAGACCAAACAGTAGCTCACTAACAATCTTCCACGGGAGAGCAGAACTTCTGGGAAGATGGTGAACAGCTGCTCTCTGTTCCCAGCGAGGCTCAGCTAATAGAACCTGAGCTTTCCAAACAGCAGGCAGGGTTGAAGTAGAGAGGGAACTCTGGTACCTACCAGCTGTGAAAGGGAAGTGTTGATTGCCTTGGGACCCACCATCTTTCAGAGCTCTAAATCAGATAAATGATGGGCTCTCAGTGTTCAGGGGCCCACCCTGTTAGTGTTTCTCAAAGTGCAACACTCCAGCTACTGGTGAAGAAGGTTTGCATGTTTCAGAGACGCACGACTATATATGACTGTGGATAGTAAATGACTTGAACATTTTCTTTTTATCTCAGTACTCTTTAATCCTTTCATGTGTCAAGGTGAAAATCTTCCTGATCTGCTGATATTTCTGACCCTGTAGCCTTTGCCCACTGCCTCTTTAATGGATACGGAGAAGACCTAAATTGGATGATATGCAGCAGACGCCAGGCTGATCAGCATTGTGTTATTTTATTATTTTTTATGGCTTCCTCTATGACACATGATGCTAGCTTATTGTTCAACAGAAAAATTTTAATTTCCCTTTTTAGGCCATAGTCTATGGAATTGTAGAGAATGTAAGGTAAAGGTACTGATAGGTGATGGCCATAACAAAACTGTGCAGATGGTCCCTAGAAGGATGACATTTTGGAAGCAGTGACTAGGTCTAAGCCTCTCCTTTCTACATGAAAAATGTGAGGCTTGCAAAGTTCAAACATATCCTTAGTTTCATTCAATTCACTTGGAACTTAGTTGCTAAAGACCAGCTTGCCCAGGAGATGGGCAATGGAGCATGTTGACTATGTAAGGTGCATCTGTAGCAGCCCCCACTCAAGAACAGTGTCAGGTCAACTTCAGGCTGTGGTACATACAGACCTGCCTGAAATGAGCCAATCCTAATGCCGAATACTACTTGTCCACAAAGCAAAGTGTCATAGGACCATACTTAAGTAAGCTCTACAAGGTCTCCACTTGTAAAAGTATCAAGGACATAATACCATAGTCTACTGCTACTTCTCCTAACCCTCATACTAATGGCTTAGTAGCCAAAAACCAACATCAATTTTCTCATTGATCTTATGCTATTTTAAACAAAACAAATTCACTTAAATGTAACTGTAAATTTCTTCTTTCATCTTCTTCCTCTTCCTCCTCCTCTTCTTCCTCTTCCCCCTTTTCTTCTTCTTCTTCTTCTTCTTCTTCTTCTTCTTCTTCTTCTTCTTCTTCTTCTTCTTCTTCTTCTTCTTCTTCTTCTCCTTCTCCTTCTCCTTCTCCTTCTCCTTCTCCTCCTCCTCCTCCTCCTCCTCCTCCTCCTCCTCCTCCTTCTCTCCTTCTCCTTCTCCTTCTCCTTCTCCTTCTCCTTCTCCTTCTCCTTCTCCTTCTCCTTCTCCTTCTCCTTCTCCTTCTCCTTCTCCTTCTCCTTCTCCTTCTCCTTCTCCTTCTCCTTCTCCTTCTCCTTCTCCTTCTTCTTCTTCTTCTTCTTCTTCTTCTTCTTCTTCTTCTTCTTCTTCTTCTTCTTCTTCCTCCTCTCCTCCTTCCTCTTCTTCTCCAACTTAATCCTCACGTGTAAACTATTATTCAGCATGGCTCAAAATTATATATGTATTTTCTTGGCAGTTTAAATTTTTCAGGCATATCAAAACTTTCCTCATTAAGAGGGTAAGAATGCTTCATAAACTGCATATTCAAATATACTAGCTTCACCAGAGGGCTGTGTTCTTAGTTAGAGATAGCTAAGCATTTAAAAGCAGGTAATTTTGCTTAGGATATGTATGTTATCCTTGAAATTGTGTTCAAACCATTTAGATGCATATTTACCTATCATTTAGCTATCACTAAATATGAGCTTCAACCTAGGATATGACCAAATAATCATAGATTCCAGCGTGATGTGTTCAAATTAGTAAATTTTTGCTATAAGCATATTAATGATTCTTAATCAATATAAATGCAGTAAATTTTTTTAAATTATTAAAAAGCCTTCAAGTTCAGTGCAATAAGAATTACATTTACAGTCAGCCTGCCAAAGGTATTTCAAGAAACGCGTGATTTCTAGCCTCTGGTCATGTAAACTTGTAGCATTCATCGTATTGTGAAAATAGATCAGTCAGGAATGTAAAGGCTGCTCCCAGAAATAATAGCTGCATAAAGGTGTTTGGTTCCCCAGCAAATTAAAGATTGCTGCCTAACCTTCGCTTTCCACAGTGAGCCGCACACTGCAGCAACCTATTAATGGCATCGTTAGTTTCCAGGAGGCAGCGAGCATCCATGGAATGTGGATCTTAATGTACAGAAATAGATGCTCATCTACTCTTCAGCAATGCAACAGTCGTAATGCAATAAGCTTTGCGAGATGAAAACCCTGCCCCAATGAAAGTTTCTCCTTTCACTGAAATAAGAAAGGGCTGCCATAGAGTCAAGGCTCTTCATTTACATGAATGATCTCATAGCCCCACTAGAAATGTATAGTTAAACCCGGGGATTATTTGCTGGAAATGTTAATGTTAAACTACCTGCAGAATACATTGAGCTGTAGATAATACAAACCAATAGACATTGAGAAGAACTTTTCCTGAAAATGGAACTTATAAATATTTATTTAAAAGGTCAATAGGCTAACTTTTCTGCTGCTGAACGAAATTTATTACTACCATGTAAAGTAGCTGAAGCTAAAGAAAAATCAGTATTTCAAAATCTGTAGTATGTTAGGGCAGGTAGCTGAATGTAGGTACAGCAGACTTCAGTCCCATGTTCTAGAAATGAATTCTGTAGTAAACTAAACTGCCCTTGGGAACAACCTGTCAACCTGTGTGTGTGTGTGTGTGTGTGTGTGTGTGTGTGTGTGTGTGTGTGTAGCAGCTCTCTACCAGGATAAGAATACCTCCTAGCAAAGAAAATGGATATTTTTTTCTAGTGAAACTGAATTATAATATGAAACAAATCCCCTGAAACTGTGAAACTGCAACCCATACTGGTTGACCTGTGTGGTTAGCCCAAATATGGTGACTATTGTCCAAATGCCAGAAAGAAACAAGGTTTGTGTTGAAGAAGTGTATCCATGGGCTGTCATGATGGCTCAGGTAATAAAGGACCTGATATTAATCACAAGGACCTACAAGTAGAACGAGAGAACTGTCTCCTGCAAGTTGTTCTATGACCTCTCCATTCACTCTGTCGAATCTATATACACACAGATTTACACACACACACACACACACACACACACACACACACAGGCACACATGCAAGTGTATGCACATATGCACATGCACTCGTGCATGCACACATAATCAATAATATAACATAATTATTTTTCTTTATTTGTATGTGTGTGGATGTCTAGTAAGTGGTGTCTGTCACGTGTGTGCAAGGTGCCCATAAACATCAGGAGTGGATGCCAGATCCCCCAGACCCAAAGTAACAAGTAGTTGTGAGTTTCCCAATGTGGGTACTGGGAACTGAACTAGGGGCTTCTGGAAGAGTCGTATCTCCTGCCCAAATTAATTCATTAATTTGTAACTGTATCCATGCACTTTTCCAATGACACTTTGCAGACTTTCCCACCAAGAGGAAAGATTTGTGTTTTCAAAGTATGAATCCAGGCTGACCTTGTGGCTTGTCCTCAGAGTGACATTACCCTAGATCTAAGCCTAAGCCCTAAGAACTCTTGTGTGCTTGTCCTCTCCCTTGTTCAACACAATGGTCATGGCATGAGAAAGCCCAAATCATCCCTCTGGAAGGTAAGGGATCAAAGAGAGAGATGGAATCAAGTCAACCAAGACCATCCCAGCGAATCAGATCCCAGCTACAATCAGCCCTTCTTAGGCTGCAAACTAATAAGTTCCTTGCCTCATGAGCAATCGCCAATGGTGGTTGCTCATAATCACTCAGATTTGGGGTGATTGTTCATATAGCAAAATCTGCTACATCTTGTAACAAACTCAAAGCTAAAGAAAACGGTCAACACTTGAGCTTCATGTGAGGCAAATGGATGGATCTGAGCATTGTACTTTGGAAGACATGTCACTAAATCTGAAAGGCTTAAGGTACCTTGAGAAAGTAAGGATGCTTCCCTCCAAAAGGCCACTGGCTTGTGTTGAGTAACAGAGAAGCAGCAGCCACTGGCATGAAAGAGATTCTGCTGCAGGGTCCTTGCAGCAGCACTCGAAAGGCAGAGAATGGCTTGGGCAATTGCAGACTAGAAGGAAAGGAATTGGACTCTGGAGTTGAAGTGGGATGGACATCTTCTATAGCCTGCTAAACCTTCCTGTGTTTCCAAGAAGGGCAAAGAGAGCAAGGCCTCATCAGCATCCACTGCTCTCCTTGTCAACCAGATGCATTCAATTAAACAAAATTTCAAAGTTACTTGGATTAATATAAATATACCCTAAATATTTCAGAACTACACATACATGCTGCCCCCAAATAAAGAATCTCCCCAAGCCTCACTCACCATCTTTGATCCTGACTGTGAAAATGATATAAATATTATTATCAGTCTTTTGATCACTTACAAATTTGTGAACCATGTTTTGAAATAATGCACTGTAATGTATACTTGAAAGAGTGCAATAACCAGGACCAGCCAGACAGTTGGTAGAGAGTGGGCCAAATGGCGGCACTTAATGAAGCATGTTCTGTCGATACTCAGCCAGGGCTGAGAACTACTGATCTGTGCTTCCCCTATTGATCCCACGAAATGGGCCAAGTCCTCAGTAGAGATTTACTTTTTCTCTGAACTGTCAAGTCTGCCTGGCTTTCTGGACAACACCTGGAATTTCTCCTCTTCCAGAGTTTCCTTTTCTTTTTTTTCTTTTTTTTTTTTCTTAAACACTATGCTTCTTGTGCTTTGAAAATTATTTCCATCTAATTTTAGCTTCATTAATAACAATTATTTAGGCCTAAGTATGTGTTCAGCTGGTTCCTCTGCTCATCTGCATGTTATTTTCAACCTCTCCTGTGAGGAGTTAATGTGTCAATTGACATATTTTCAACAAGGGACAGCAGCGGTTTGTGAGATGAGGGCGTTTTCCATCTCACACCTCTAAGAAATGGACACAGTTTCTTCCCAAGTTGGAAAGGTAGGCACTTTCACTGTCTCGTCAAGGCACCAGGTCACCTAGCTGGTTCGGCTGGCCTCAGCATGCCACTCAGTCCTTTTGTTTTTTTAACATGACAGTGACATTTTCTCAGTGTCACCTTCAGGTAAATAGCACCTGGGAGAAGAAAAGATGCCTACTCCCATAGGGCTCAAGGAAAACCTTCTCCAGAAACACCCCGCTCAACTCCCAGATGGCTTTGTCATTTAAGAAAAATGTCATTCCTTAAGCATGAATGGCAGTTTGGGTGGCACGTCTGCCTACGTCACACAGGCTTCTCAGGATGTCTTCTTAATCATTGATCCACTTCAGCCAAAATCTCGAAAGTGAGTTTTAAAAGTGATTTTTAACTTTGTTAGCCTCTGTATATATGAATGTGAGTGCAGAGTGTACGGAGGCCAGATGAGAGCATGAGAACCCTCCCCGCCCCCAGATCTCATGTGAGTTGTAGGTGGGTATGAGTCATACAGCGTGAGAACCAACCTCTGGTCCTCTACAGTACACATTCTTAGTAGCTGCGCCATCTGTCTAGACCCAGAAATTGAGTTTTAAAGAAGTAGTAAAATTAATCTAAAAGTCGACACAGAAAAAAAAATGTGTATGGAACAAAATCATTAGAGACCTCAGAGCCAAATGACAAACCAGGAAGAATTTTAAGTCGTACCAAAACTTAAAGAATGGATATTCTAAATATATAAACATCTTTGTAAAACAACACTGCACACTAAGGCATCTAATTACTATTTCCACTAACAGGAATCCAGGATTCCAGAAGCAGTAGCCCACTCCTACTCTGGGACAGAAATGTAATAGATAAGCCCCAGGGTAGGAGGCACTTAAAGAGGTGCTTCCCAGCCAAATAAGGGATAATGTGAACTTGAGTAAGAGAATTAAATGCAATGGATTGAAACACATCTGTATATTCAAAACTATCAGTTCACAATGGTATCTGAAAACAAAACAAAATTGTGTGAACAAAACATTTTGTTGAAGTCATTGGAAGCAACTAGGGCAAAGGCCATTTAGTCCAAAAGTTAATCACTGAAAAGGAAAATAATATCAGTATGTATCTATTTGTTTATTTATTTCCTTATGTTTTCTGTAAAACTCTATCTCTCTGGGTGACCAAGAGTTTGATAAAGGGGAAAATACTACATATAAATACTTCTATTTCCTGGTTGTTGGGCAGTAAGGAGCCCCTTCTACCAAGCCTCATTGCTGTGATGTACTGCCTCACTCAGACCCAGAAGCACTGGAGCCAACACAGAAAATTGGTACTGAGAATTCTGCTGTTTCTGTGACTACCTGACCATGGAGTACAGAACTTTGGAATCAGTTTGTGGGAGGAATTTAGAGAAGTTGGAGATGCAGACTACAGAAACCAATGGGTGTTGAAAGTACAGCTTAATGAATGGCACCATGGGAGCTCAGGCGAGCAGAGCACAGACAGGAAACATGGCAGAAAATGTGATGGTGGTGGGGAATCAGGAGGGAACAGGACTATTTGAAATCAGACGCAAGGTCATAAATGTTTCATTATGTAACAACTTGTCTGCATTTAGCACACGTGGGGAGACTTTGAGATAGTTTTATGATAAACTAATCAATCAAGTCAAAGCAACTGTAAGGTAGACTAGACTATGACATGGGGATTGCTGGCTGCTTTTTGCCAGGGATTGTGTGTGTGTGTGTGTGTGTGTGTGTGTGTGTGTGTGTGTGTGTGTGTGTGTGTGTGAGAGAGAGAGAGAGAGAGAGAGAGAGAGAGAGAGAGAGAGAGAGAGAAGAGAGAGAGAGAGAGAGAGATTCCCTAAGGGCTCAATGATAACTCAAGATAACTCAAGAGTTGGAATCTATCATCATAGGTTCAAGGGTAGAAAAGTGGGAACTGATTTGAAAGACTAACAATTTTGTCTAATGGAGAAGGTAGGCGGTCCTTTGAGAGGATGAAAGATATTCCCAGCATGCAATCATGTACTATAATTATAGAGCTCCCATAAGAGAGATCCATGCCTTAATTTAGTGCTTTGGATTTCAGATGCTCTGGCTACTTGGCATTATGAAGACTCTCCTTATCTCAGGTTTGATCTTGCTCCTATCCCAAACTTTATAGCACAAGCTATGAAAACACAGGTGCATCATACTCTCTCACATAAGAGATGACTTGTTAGAAGGTTAGGCCAGGGGCAAATACTATAGTCTCAAAGCACTGAGTAGCCTTCAGTATAGTGCTCTGACCAGCTTCCCATGGCTTTATCCCATGGTCAGATATAGAGTTATATAATATATAATTTAGTTTTTAGGTGATATAGTATTAGCTCATGTTTTAGGCCATATAATATTATTAATCTCAGATTTGATACCGTTTGGGGAGGGGTGCTGCAAAACTCCTGAAATCACTATTCCTGACTTCCACATCTTGTTTTGGAATTCTTTTTTGTATGTTTCTTTCCTGCTTTTATTCAGAGAAGGGGCTGGACAAAAGTTCCTGAGTATGGTTTCATAGTCATTTTGAGCTGATTTGTTATTTTAATCTTAAATTTAGTTTGTTTTAGATAAAATTTTACATATAAACAAATACAATAGCAAATGGTATTAAATATATAGTTATCCCTTAGCCCTCAGGTTGTTCTTTAATTTTAATTATTTAAAATACAAATAGGTTTCTCATAACTCATCAGCTATTTCTTTAGAGAGAGGGTCTCCTTTATCTCAGGTTAGCCTCTACTGTGCTGTGTAGCTGAGGCTGGCTTTGAACCTCTAATTCTCCTGCCTCTGTCTTCTAAGTATATTATTTTCTTTACATTGATTTTAAATGGCATTATTTTTAATTTTTTTAAATTTTCTTTGTTGGGACATAGCGAGGAGATTGACTTTATGTTTCTGTTTCTGTATAAGCACTCTTGTGGACTTCACTTATTAATTTTAAGAGCACTTTTGTATATTCTTTATAGTGTAGTCTATGTAGAAAATTATGTCATATCCAAATAAGAAAAGTTTTGTTTCTTCCTTCCTGGTCTATTTTGGCAATGCATTTTTCTTGCCTTTTTGCACTGGTTAGGTCTTTAAAAATCTGACACTGAACACGCTCAGTATTGATTAGTGTATACTTTCATAACTGATCCACACTTGAGAGGCAAAGCATTTAATCCTCACCACTACCAATCATGTCACTAGTTGCTTTTCTGTAGGCAGTGCTGACAGTTTTTGCCTAAATGAGTATTAAACTTTGTCAATAGTTTTTTATGTAGCAATTGACATAAATAATCCTGTGCTTCTTCTCCTATATATTAGTGTCAACTCAGAATTCTACAGAAAATCACAGCCAACAGGATGTGTAGACAGACAGACAGACTGTCTAGACAGACAGACAGAAACACATACACACATGCACTCTCACACCCCCCCACAGAAGGAGAGAGAGAGAGAAAGAGAGAGAGAGAGAGAGAGAGAGAGAGAGAGAGAGAGAGAGAGAGAGAGAGAGAGAGGACACATAGGTGTTACTTAATGTTAATATTAAGACTTACTAATGCAACTCTGCAGAGTATCTCAGTTCTAGTCTAAAGTGCCTACTGCAGCACTAGAAGAATCCTATGCAACATCTGAAGGACATCATGGAAAAAGATCAGATGTTCTGGTCTAAAGATTATCTGGTACCAAGATCCTCTTCCTCTGGAGATGACCAAACCTGTGTTCTATTCAAGCTATCAACCAATGAAATGAGGCCCACTCTGCATCCTGCTTTCCTCAACCAGCTCTCTCATCCAATAAACACCCCCACAGAAACACATGGAACAATATGTTGTCTGGGCATCCTATGGCCTATGGTCTCCATTGTAGGCTGCTGCTGGTTTATTACAAATTGTACCTCCTGACATTGTTTTATCAAAGAGTTACTCTCTTCTTGCTTTAACTCAGCAGATAATCCCAGTAGGCCAGGAGGAAAGGCTATGCTATCACACAGCCTTTATCCTCCCCTCACCCTCACTGTTCCAACTCTCCCTCTAGCATAACTTTCCTTTTGTCTAAAGACGTCTCATTAGCAATTCCTAACAGGAGCAGGGAGTAAATTCTCTCCCATAACCAGGAGCTCAGGGCATCTTTCATGTTGAAGAATATTTGTACTCCATTTAGAACTTCTTCCTATTCTTTTTTTTTTCTTTTTCTTTTTCTTTTTTTTTTTTAAATACTTTTTTTTTCCATTTTTTATTAGGTATTTCGCTCATTTACATTTGCAATGCTATACCAAAAGTCCCCCATAGCCACCCACCCCCTCTCCCCTACCCACCCACTCCCCTTTTATGGCCCTGGCGTTCCCCTGTACTGGGGCATATAAAGTTTGCGTGTCCAATGGGCCTCTCTTTCCAGTGATGGCCGACTAGGCCATCTTTTGATGCATATGCAGCTAGAGTCAAGAGCTCCGGGGTACTGGTTAGTTCATAATGTTGTTCCACCTATAGGGTTGCAGATCCCTTTAGCTTCTTTGGTACTTTCTCTAGCTCCTTCATTGGGGGCCATGCGATCCATCCAATAGCCTACTGTGAGCATCCACTTCTATGTTTGCTAGGCCCAGGCATACTCTGACAAGAGACAGCTATATCAGGGTCCTTTCAGCATAATCTTGCTAGTGTATGCAATGGTGTCAGCATTTGGAAGCTGATTATGGGATGGATCCCCGGATATGCTAGTGTCTACATGGTCCATCCTTTTATCTCAGCTCCAAACTTTGTCTCTGTAACTCCTTCCAAGGGTGTTTTGTTCCCACTTCTAAGGAGGGGCATAGTGTTCACACTTCAGTCTTCATTTTTCTTGAGTTTCATGTGTTTAGGAAATTGTATCTTATATCTTGGGTATCTTAGGTTTTGGGCTAATATCCACTTATCAGTGAGTACATATTGTGTGAGTTCCTTTGTGAATGTGTTACCTCACTCAGGATGATGCCCTCCAGGTCCATCCATTTGCCTAGGAATTTCATAAATTCATTCTTTTTAATAGCTGAGTAGTACTCCATTGTGTAGATGTACCACATTTTCTGTATCCATTCCTCTGTTGAGGGGCATCTGGGTTCCTTCCAGCTTCTGGCTATTATAAATAAGGCTGCTATGAACATAGTGGAGCATGTGTCCTTCTTACCAGTTGGGGCATCTTCTGGATATATGCCCAGGAGAGGTATTGCTGGATCCTCCGGTAGTACTATATCCAGTTTTCTGAGGAACCGCCAGACTGATTTCCATAGTGGTTGTACAAGCCTGCAATCCCACCAACAATGGAGGAGTGTTCCTCTTTCTCCACATCCACGCCAGCATCTGCTGTCACCTGAATTTTTAAACACACTTTAAAACTGCTGTGTCACTGACTCCTGGACTTCACAGTTGTTAATGAGAACTTGTTTCACTTGGATAATTCTTCTCTAAGTAAGGCATCCATTTTTGTCTGGTTTCTTTCACATTTTGTTCCTCTCTGTTTTCATCAATGTTATTGCGATTTTTTTTTTTTAGCATAGTTGTCTTTTATTTTGTGCTGCTTGGTATTTCCTACATTTCTTAACTCTATAGATTGATTTCTTTGTCAAAATGAGAAAATTCTCAGTCCAACTGTTTTAGCTTCACACTCTTCTTGAGCTCAAAGACACCTTTTAGCACTCCACCCCATCACGAATTGTTCACAATGGACAATTGCTACCCATCTGTCTTCAAGCTCTCTGAAGCCTTCTCTGGCACGCCCATCCTTCCATAGAGCCCAGTCAGTCGGCTATTTTCTTTTTGTCATTGACTTTACAGTTGTAAATTCTGCCGTTATTTCTTCTTAGCTTTCTGCTGAAAACTATCCTTTCGGTCATGTTCCCAGCATCTGCTGTCAACTTTCACATTAGCTGTTTTAAGTCCTTGTCGAATGAACAAGCAACTATGTCACTGTAATCAAAAACAAAAACAAAAAACAAACAAAAAACAAAAAAACGTGTTTGAAGTTATTCTTTTCTATGAAAGTGGAGGTTTTTCTGGTTTCCCATATGCCAAGGAGTTTAGGATTAATTAGGTACACAGGAATAGAACATATATTAAAAATGTAATCATTAGAACAATTTTTGCTTGCAAAACAAATATATTTCCAGTAGAGAAGAATTTTTAAGTTAATAACAAGGAAAACAATCTATGACCCAATTGTAAGAATGATTATGTATTTCTCTTTATATGTAGCCTCTCAGAATGCATTGGACATTTCATGTCTACATAATTAATTGGATATTATAATGCCTATGCTTTCTCAATTAGAGATCTGAATCCTCTGGTTGCGATGTTAGCTTCTTTGCAAGCCACTCCTCTCCTCACGTTGGTCCCTGTCATGCAATCCTGGTGCCTTCGTACTTTCTTCTTTCCTTTTGAATCTATACCATCATCTCATTTCTCAACCAGGAAGCTGTCTTATCAGCCTCTGTCCCTCTAAGGACTCTCTTGCCATTATTGAGATTTCCAGAAAGCTTCTGATGTGCCCTGTATCCAGCGATAAGTCACTTTCCACCCGCACTGCCTCTGAATTGTGAGGTGGTCTAAATCTGCAATAAGTCCTCTGTTGTTTTCACTGTGGACTCCTCCTCCTACTCACATGGCAATGGCTTCTACTGAAGCAGTGCTCCTGGATTTTATTAACAGAGCACAGCTGATAGGACATAGTCTGCAACCTAATTCAGCCTTCTCCAGGCCGTCCTATACATCACACCTAGATCTGTTGAAAGTGAAAAGTAATGTTTATATCAGACAGAGAGACACAAACACACAGACACACACAGAGACACACAGAGACACACAGACACATACACACACACGGTAGGAAATACCCCTCACTTTCAGCACCCTTCTTGTATATCCCTCAGAATGTGTCATAGGTTACAATCTCTCAGCAAGACAGTATACACTTGGCTGCACGTAATGTCCTTAATCATCTTACCAAACCTAAGACAATCAATTTTATGGCTATCAGAAGTTTTATCCCAGCTCCTAACAGTATGATATATTTTAAGGTCTACTCTATTTTGTTCTGGTTCATAAGAAACTGACCCAGGTGCTAGCCATTTAAGCCACAAATGATTGAAGTTTTCAAAGTGTCAGTTTATATGAAGTTATCTCATTTACATATTTAAGCACAGTTACTGCAAACCCAACAGACAACTAGAGCAGATACCCTCAGTGTTGGTAAGAACTGTCTTTTCTCTAACTGAACCTGGTTGTCTTTAAAATTTCCAGCACACAAGCGACAAATGAAAATGCAGTTCTATTATCCTCAGTTGTCCAACTATACCCCTTAAAGGAATGTTTACTATGCCTATGGTACTAAATGCTCAGTGGACTCACTATAGGGAGTTATAAGAATTGTTCTGTTTTCTTTCTTAACATTTATATAGAAAATGGAATGTGTGACATTTATAGTTTTGGCAGTATATCTCAAGATACATGGAAATAATTGAAAATATATAATTAAAAATGACTTGATGACGACTAGAAAGATGGCTAGAGCAGTACAATGCTTGCCATGCATGCAAGGGTGTATGATCTGACACCCATCTCCCATGTTAAACAAACAAACAAACAAACAAACAAACCAGGGGTGGTGGTGTGCCCTCATAATCCCAACACTGGGGAGGTAGAGAAGACTCATAGGCCAGCAAGTCTAGACTAACTGGTGAGCTCCAGGTTAACGAGACCTCCATGCCTCAGAGGGTGTGGGTGGTATTCCTGAGGATGACCACTGATGATGTCCTCTGGCTTCTACACCAGGCATGCTCATACGGAAGCATATACATATACATAGCAAAGAGAAAGAACAACTCAATGAAGAAGATTCCACAAGATGCCATGCAATAGGTGGTAACTATGTGGCTTTCTCACAGTTTAATTTGATCCTTGGATGTAATTCTAAATATCTTGGGAACTCCTTAAGCAGAATCTTTCAAATAACCTGTTGTTGTTTTTTCTTTTTTTTCCTTCACTCGTCCTTTGGACAATATTTTGTGGGCTTTCATCTAATATTTCAGTCACTTGCGGTGACATTCTTACCCTTATTAAATTGCATTTGAGGAAGTGGATGCTCTGAGGAGTTAAAATGTTTTCTGAAAGGTTGACAAAGGGAGCTATAGTCCCTGTCCTCTAAGAGCCAGTAGGAAAAACAGACACAAAAAGCATGTTTTATGCAAGTCAGTGGCCCACAGAATGCTGGAGGCAGCAGCAAACACAGAGCAGACCATTGGGGAGAGAAAAAAAAATGCCGGTGGGAATCAAGATTTTTGGCTGTCTCTCTCAGATCCTTCTAATTGTGTGACACATATTTTCACTATCCCAATTGTTAGAAGAAACACAGATGAAAAGGGCAGGAGCATCATTTCTTTCAGGGACTTTACAGAGCCTCTTGGAAAAAATCCAAAGCAAAGGATGAATGGCTTGTTACACTGGAGGACCATGGTGACAACATCCTCAAAACTGAGGATGAAAGGCCTGCAAATATCAAATATGGGAAGTATGTAAAATGCTGAGAAATAATGTTTCTATTCCTAGAGTGCTAGAAAGAGCGCTGAGTCTAGAAGTGGATCAGTAGGGGTGATTGCTCTGAGGAAGCCTGTGACAGCCCATTTGATATCAGCCACTTAGTGGTTGATAAATACAATCACATTTGAAGCCAAATCTCATGTAAAAGAGATGAAAGAGGGGTTACTCCAGTCAAACGAATCATGTCAGTCTGTTTTCTGTTACTATAACAAATCAGCTGAGACCAATTTATTTAGATGATGATGATAAACAGTAATAAATAATATCACCATTCTGGAGCATGGCACCATCATCAGGTAGGGACTTTCTCAATTCTTTATATCAAGAGCATCACATGGATAGGCAGAGTAAATACTCTTGTTTAGTTCATTTTCTCTCTCTCTCTCTTTCTCTCTCTCTCTCTCTCTCTCTCTCTCTCTCTCTCTCTCTCTCTCTCTCTCTCTCTCCACCTCCAGTAAAGCTACTAATGTTATTATGGGGCTCCACTCTCATGAAATCATTTAATCCCAAGTACTTCCAACACATTTCATCTTCAGATGCTGTTCATATGTAAATTTGAGGTTTGATTTTCCAACATTGGAACTTTCAGTGGTCAGCCAAGCCCCAGCCACCCACACTGAGTCACTGTCTCCTTTCTGACCACGCCTCCAAGTGAACATTGAAGTATTGTTTAAAAAGTGGTGTGACGATTCTGACAACTCAGAGGCCCGAGACCCTGGGCTCTAGAAAATAGTTGCTTATAGTTACCTCTCTGGTGGAGACCATGGAGCAAGCTGTTAGCAGCCTTTAGGGAAGCACTCATAATTTACATTTCTGATTCTTTTGTCACCTTCAGTGGTTCAAAGGCAGACAAAGCAGCTAGGCTTTGAAAGCTCTGATTAAAAAGAAAATAAAGGAGAGTTCACAGGAATGAACCCTCCCAAGAAAATACCTAGCAATCTTCTAGCTACCTTAACAGTACTCGCAAGCCCACCCACCACAGCACCTAATTGAAATATTGATTCTTTGGTTAGGTCTCTTAAAATTCCAGGGCAGAGAGCCCCACCATCTAGACTCCCCTTCACGGAATCACAGCACAGGGCGCACAGTGTTTCCTTAGCATTAAGCTTCCCCAGCCTTTCATTTCAATTAGTCATAAAAAAGACGAGGAAGGAAAGCATTGTCGGGAAGATTCCAGTCAGTGTTTTATTGCCTGAAGCGCTTCTCGGGCTTAACTATTTCATGGCAAAAGGGGGAATGCTGTTTCCTTGTAGGTAGGGAGCTAAGCAGAAAACAAACTAAATCTACATTCTTTTAAATGATTTATCCAGTATGTTTGTATTACCCAATCTCATTTACGACTCCCTTTTTTCCTTAACAAGCACCCAATTTATGATGAGAAATTATCACCAATCCAACTTTTGCTATTCTTACTTTTTCATTTAGATTCTAAGAGCAACGAAGTCCCTTGACATCATTATCTCCTGTGAATACTAATTATGTCACTACAACTGTGTGCCTGCTAATCTTCCAGAAATAATGTGAGAATTACTGGGACGTGATAGGAGCAGAATGGAATTAGAAACCTATTTGTGAATTTGTTAAAAAAAAAAAAAAAAAGAAAGAAAGAAAAAAAATCCCAGCTTTCTAAGAGTGGTAAAATGTGCATAGCCCAAAATGCTTTCAGAAAGAGACAGATTACCACAATGAAGACAAATGATGGTTCCTAATACCACACTCTGAGCACAGAACAGCCACCCTGGCAAGGCAGCTTTCTGAAGGCTCTTTCCTCCTTTCTAGAAATGTAGTCCACAGAATTTTTAGCTCAGAGACCAGCCTCAACTCCAGATAAGTCCTGTTTTAATCACATTTAGTAGATTCTGGTTCCCAGGAAAATAAAAATGAAGGTAAAATTTTCTCCAGTAGGGTACAGAGACAGTGTCCTAGTACCCATAGCACCTCTGCGATGGAAGGATGTATTTATTAAGCATGGTGGTGGCCATATTTGTTGACTGTCTGGATACAATTTGTGCTTCCCTCAGGTAGTCAGAGATGAAACCTATAGCTTCTTGACTTGTTGCAGTGGCACCTTCTTATGACACTACAATTGCTGAGGCATCTGAGGGCCACCAGGTGAAGGACTTTACCAACAGTGTCCACCCAATCACATGGGGCCAAATCACACAGGTGCTTATTCTCCAACACTCTGTTCATGGTTCTTCTCTATAGAATACAGCATCTCGCATCACCTTCAAAACCAGGTCTTGGGTATTTATCCAAATCATTTCTCTTCACTCTCAGCTCACTGAAGTGACCCCGGCATCTCTTTC
Organism: Mus musculus; assembly: GCF_000001635.26. Lineage (NCBI taxonomy): Eukaryota > Metazoa > Chordata > Mammalia > Rodentia > Muridae > Mus > Mus musculus. The sequence goes on from NC_000071.6 coordinate 45,138,596, forward strand.
TAGTCCCCAGATGCAGGCTTCGGCCGTTCCCTTGATTCCAATCCAGCTCTTGTCTCACCACATAACCTCCAACCTCAACCATGCTCCAGGTCTTTTTCTCATCTCATCTCTGACACTCATTTCCATATCTCTGTTCTGTACGCACTCATGTGCGCGCGCGCGCCACACACACACACACACACACACACACACACACACACACACACACATGCACATACCATGTTGGTGTACACATCTGGGTCTATTTTTACTTTTGAGGTCTAATGGAACTCACTTTGCATCCACCTTGCTCTTCCCGCTCCGTGTCATCCTTTCTCCTGCACCTGTTCCTCTTCCTTCCTTCGCCCATACTCCAACCAATGTTAGGTTTCTCTATTTCCCCACTATCTACAATGCCTACAATGGTCTGTCCTTGTCATTGCACTATACAGAGACATCAAAGTCCTCTTACAGCTGCTGTGGTTTGATTACAAAAATGCCCTCTAAAAGCTCATGGTTTTGAATACTCTGATCCCCAATTTATAGCACTGTTTGGGAAGGTTATGGAGCCTTTAAGGGGGTGTAGCCTTGCTGGAGGAAGTACCTCAAAAAGGAGGTGGGCTTTGAGGATTTATAGCCTTGCCCTATTTCCTATTTGCTCTCTGATTTTCTGACTAGCTTGCCAGATTCATGCTTTTGCTGGTCATGCCTTCTCCTTCATGATGGATTATAGCCCGCTAGATCTGGAAACCAAAATAAGTCTTCTCTTTTGGTTGCTCTTGTCAGGGTATTCTATCACAGCAACAGAAAGGTAACTAATGTGAGACTACTAATGCAAGCCTGGCTTCTCCCAGTTGCTTTAACCAATAAGTATGCAGGCATCCTTTGAAGCTGCATCTGTTGGCTTATAAATATTGACACAAATGGGTGACAGGTAGTTAGGGAGTGTTTATCCAACCTCCGTGCAGCTCTAGGCATCAATTACCCCCATCTCTTTTTAGCTCTGCGAATTATTGCAAATACAGTGCACCTGTGTTCTTTCTGATCCTCTCCCAACATCAAAACGGAAACTCTGACACAATTTGGCTTCGGAGTTTTAAAATTTGATGTTAGCTGAGGATAGTAACTGTGGTTTTCTCTAAAAAGCTCCATCACTAGGCTGAAAAGGCTACTCTATCTGAGAAGAATGAAATTCTTAATTGTGTTTGTGATAAAATATATGAATAAATAAATAGGACACATTAATATTTCAGTAATGCTGTGGCTATCTTCTAGAATAGTACATGCACTGCCAAGTGCAGCTGGTTGTGATCTAAGTATCTTTTTTATATGTTTATTTCCCACACTTGATTCCAGGCTAATTGCCTGTTCAAATCATGTGGCCAGAATCTAGCATGGTAGTTGGCACATGATAAAAATTCAATACTTCTGAGTGAAAGATTTATATGGCCCTAAGCCCTCTGTGGAACCTTGGCTAGGCTTAACCACTTGTCCTAACATCCTGATCAAAAGTCCGTCCATACATAAATTCAGTTCATAGTCCACCACTTCTAAAGTTTGTGTCCTATCAAAACTACTTGTTGTATTGTATATGTCTGTTACTCCAGAGCAGAATTTAAGGATGGTGATTTCTCTGCCAGGATGACTTTCCCCTGATCCTCAGCCATCTTCTGATGCTACCACTTGACCGACCTCTAAAGACCTTTGAAACATCTCTCTCCCATTCAAACTGTGCCATCTAAATTCTATACTGCAGTCACTGGGATTCTGTCCAGAGCAGATGTCAGTAGGGAGAAGTTCCTTGGATATTAATATCCCTTTACTTATGAGTTCCAAGTGAATCAGCATTTCAAATAACTACTAACTAAGTTATCGATGTCCCACCCCCACTCTTTTCCCATTTCCTGTTCCAAGAAGAGAGATCCCTTCTTGGGATGTCAATTCCTTCCAGGTGACTCCTACACCAGTTTGATTCTGGCTCTCCAAGGATTTTACACCATCACCCACAGCCCTCTTGCTTCTGTGTAACCTCTTCCAGTCTATCGCTCCTTCCACATAGCTTTGAGAGGCATTTGTGCCTCTCATCACACATGTATGATCTTGACTGTACCCATGTGTACATCTTCCATATTATGTTTGTGGTCTCAGAGCATCTTGTCATTGTCTTCCCAGGGTCTCACATAATTTTATTTTTTGCTAAATCCAGAGGACAGTCTAGCCTTCTCTTTGGCTACTCCATCAGACACGGACAAAAGCTCTTCCCCTCAGTACTGTTTCCCCCTAGCTTCCAGGGCATTGCCCTTCCCAACTTTCCTTCTACCTCTGGTCACTCCTGCCATTCTAGATGTGGGTTCCTTCATCTCGATCCATTCTCCAAATGGCATGTCCTCTGGGCCTAAACTTGCAGTCAATTTTCATTCTCATTTCTAAGGGGAAAATGTCACATTCCATTATTTTCTTTCTTTTTAAAAACAATTTCTTGTTCTTGAGTGTTTCATACATGTATATAGTGAAACATGTTCATACCCAATTTCCACGTTGCCCTTCCAACATGCCCCATACTATCCCCACCCAACACATCCTCTCCTTTGATGTCTTGTTTTTATTTATTTATTTTTATAACTCATTAAGTTCAATTAGTGCTGCCCATATTTGCATGGGTTTGGCCACTGGCTGGAGTTAGGAAACATATCAGTGGCCACGCCTTCAAAGAAGAATGATTCTCCCTCCTACAACAGCTATAGTCAAATGTGTCTCCTAAGCTTTGTGCTTATAAGAGAAGGTGAGGTCATGCTTGCTGGTCACCCGTTGCCCTGTGCCATGCAGGGCATCACCCCACTCTCTATTACTCTCTCTTCTTTTAGTCCCTCTCATCTGTCAACATCAATCTTACATGATGCTCCCCAAGGCTCACAGGTAAAGACTCTCAGGAGTTTTAGAATTGATGGTCAGGGGAACTGAAGGAGGTACAGTTTTGTGTTAGTTTGACCTTTGCCTATAATGGTCTCTTGCATCAGTTACTGCTTCCTGCTTGGGCCCCATGCTTGCCCTGGAGCCAAACTTCAAGCACCTTTGGATCACCATTCACTTATGAGAGTAGATTCACCGAGCTCTGTGTCTTGCTTCCATGTATTTCAAAGTCCCATTTGACTTCATCAAAATTAGATCTCTCTGTTTTCATCCTCTTGTACCAAGCTCTGCCTCAGTTTAGACTTGTTCCTTACCCCAGGGATCCATACCAAGGAGAAGAGACAAACTGGAGCTTTTTCTCTTCAAAATTTCCCCTGTGTTTTTCTGTGACCTCTGCTTCAGGCCTGTCATCTGAGAGTACATGGGAGTCACTGAGTGCCTTTAGACTATTAACAACCATCACTTGACTTCACAGAATTGAGACTACCTCTGAATACAGCACCGAGGGACCCTTCCAAATCTGGCATCTCCAGGGTCTCCGTTTCTTTTTCTCTGATGAATGCAGTTCATTTCATTTCCCATTGCCTTGATAATTTTAACTCCTAAACACACTGCTTGGCCACCAGCTCATAAAAAGCAGGAGATCCATTAGGGGTGTTTGTAGGTAAAAGCGAGACATGAGGAGGCTGTAGTGGTAGTCTTGTGTTTCCAAAGACTAACATCAGCAAAGTGCCTTGTTACCATTCTTATCCCTCCCGATGCTGTTGAGACTAATGCAGCATTTTTCATTCCATGTTACAAATGGGTCACATATATATGTTTTTAAAATCCTGATCGCACTTCAGATAGGGAAAGTTTGCAGCCTTGCAGAGTCCCTGGCAGTCAGTGATTCATTTACTTCTGAAATGGTACAACTGGTGACCCATGATTGCATCAAAACCTTTTTATTTTTTCCAAACGTCTTGACTGTCATGTAATAGTTTGGTTGTTTTTCAGCCTTCCTCTTGTCTGATAACATATTTATGCTTTGGGATTACAAATATGAGAATGATGTCGTTGATCAAACTTTTGTCAGCAGTTGTACAGTTTGAAATAAAACCTTTGATAATCTCAGTGCTTCTTCTTGTGCCTTAAATCACAACCTCCAGTGCAGCAACATTTCATTCTAGGCAATGCTAACCACAAATTATAAATTTGTGTGAGCATGCCTGTGGCTTATTTTAATGTAATTTTAACAGAAACAATGTCTGTGCTCAATTTAACGGGAAAAATAGTGGTCCCTTCCTCCATTCCCACTGGCAAAATTTTTCAAGCCTTTTAACTATTCTTCAATACTTCTCAATAACATCAGTAACCATTCCTTGTTGATTTGTTCAACTGTAAGCATTACTTTCAGCTTCTGGGTTGGGACATGGGTTTAGATACTACGACAGAGACTAAAATGGCATGACCTTTAAGCAGAACTTTAGCTTTCTTTCATGAATGGCCAGGCATCCATTGGTTTAGATGCCTTTAGTCACCTGGGGGAAGATCAGTTGCCACTCCAAGCTCATTTCATCCCATGTGAGAATGGAACATGGGGAGAATGGAACAGGAAGAGTTCGTAGCTTCTTTGTCAGGATGTGGCCCAGAAAGTGTGTGTGTGTGTGTGTGTGTGTGTGTGTGTGTGTGTGTGTATACACATGCATATATTTCAGATTATGCGTATATCAATTCAATTTCTATCTTGTTGCCTAGAACTTGGTGTCATTCATGGTACCACCTAGCTATAAGGAATGTGGGAATATTGACCATTGTTCTTGGAAACTTTAGTATCAACTACAATTCTCTTACTATAGAAGAAAAGATTGTACGTTTCTAGGCAACCTTAGCTTCTTCTACATGTTTTACTTTTAAATAGAAGCACTTGACCCTTATAAGCAAACCACACACATACAAACACACACACACACAAACACACACGCACATAAACCTATATGCACACACACAAACACACACACACACAAATTTTGGGTCCAATTCTATTGTATATCAATTTTGATTAAAAAACATTTGATGTTAAAACTGAGAAACACTACAACTAAATCATCACACACTTCCTCTCTTGACCATCAGGAATTAAAAATACTGTGATATCTCCTCTGGTTTGTCTGTACTCATTCTTTTCCTAGGACTATCCAGCTTTTGGGAATATCATCTCTACATGGTGAAAGAGGCTGAAGAGGCAAATCAGATATATAAAACCTCTTAAACCTTGTCTTATAAGTGGCAGTTGTCACTTTGACCCATATGCTCTTGTCCAGGCAAGTCACATGGGCAAGCCCAAAGCCAATCCTTCCTACTAAGGGCAGATGCCAAAGATGAGACCAAAAGGAAGGCCAATGGATAGGACAAATAATACCAGGGCTCAATTCTCCTGCTTCTGCCCAGCAATTGTTCTACTGTCTTGCTGTGTGTTAACAACCTAGCTTTTTTTTCTCATGTTCCAAGCAAATGTTCTTAGTCTCCTCCACATATATTCCAGAATCACATGCCTCTCTGATATTTGGTTTACTTCTCTCTTTCTAATGAATGTCTGAACATGTTCTTGGTTAAGACAGTAAATGTTGAGTGTTCTTTACTGTGGGTCTTGAAGAACTCATGTTAAGGCAAACAGCAAAGACCCAATCCTTTGAAAGAGATAACCTCAAATATCATCATCTATGAGTTCTTTCTTTAAAGTTACCAATTTCCCTCAAAGTGGAATTTTTCACATTTTAATCAGGGGAAGGTGATGGCTGCCAACATTTTTGTAGCAGAGATGGGAAAGTGTGACGATCGTCATTAAAATAACTCTCCGAAGATGATTCAAGGAAAGAGAAAGGCATCCATATGGGAAGTCTAAAACTCAAGATGGAATAGTAAGCAAGTGGTAGATCTAAACCGGGAAGGAGGAACACAATGCCAAACAGTTTTCAACAACCACCCAATTTCTCACTCCTCACTGTGTGCTCCCCTGATGGCAGAAATGCTTGTAGCAGTTTTGTTCCTAACTGAAAAGGCAGGGATGGGGCAGTGGAATACCCATCAGCAAGATAATGGATAAGGGTTAGAGATGGGAAGGTGGAATGTCCCTCAAGAGGACGGTAGATACAGTCATGGTTTTCTCATTCAAATTTGTATGAAATAGTGGTGAGCAAGGAAGAAATGCAGTGGCATAGAACAATATGTATTCTTGGAAATAAAATGTCAAGCTTAAAAACCAAGGCAAATCCCAAGAGAGATTATAACATTTTAACACCCTAACAAAAGTTTCTAAGCAAGCTTAATTAAAAATAAATGTTATAGCTCAGTGGTTAAGAACACTAGCTTCTTTTCCAGAGGAAATTAGTTCAGTTCCTAGCGCCCATATCAGATGTCTCACAACTACCTCTAACTCCAGCTCCAAAGTTTCTGATTCTCTTTGGGAACCTGATCACATGTGGCATGAACACACACACATACAAGAATAAAAATAGAAATAAATCTTTTAAAATGTTTCTGTGCTTATTGTGATTAAATAAGGCAAAATTCAGAGAAGTGTTTCCCTCTGAGAAAGGAAGAGGGTAGAATATGTAAGTAAAGCTTAAACCATGCATTTGGAAGTGGGCATACAATGTTCCATATATTATTCTGTTTTATAACTTGTATAAATCATTAAATATATGGAAATATTTCAGACACATTATCAAAAGTAAAACATGAGATAGAAATAAAGACCAGAACAGAGTTTCAGAAGATGTTTTCAGAAGATGTTTCTAGTAGCCTTATAATATTTTGGGTAAGTGTAGAAATGCTAATTTGAAGTCTTAATCTAGAAAGGCTTGTTCAAATTGTAGGCAAAACAGGCAAGTATAAAGGAACTCACCCTGGAGTGGTAGTGCATACCTGTAATCCTAGCAGTTGGGAGGCTACAGCAGGAGGATCATAAGCTTTGGGCTAGCCTGGGCTACATAGTGAGATTCAGTCACTAAACTAGGACAAAAGACAATTTCAAACTAAGATAAATTATGGAAAATTATACTAAATAACAGAACAAAATAAAATACTGAGCAAGTAAAACATAAAAATGAAATCAATCGATAACATAAGACATAAATATGCATGCTCACCAATTGAAAGGGATACATAAGAATTTGTAGAGCTCTAGGAAAATATTATATATTAGATAAAAGAATACAGAATGATAGGGAGGGAGGAACCTATATAACAGGAAAAAAGTAAATGAAAGAAATCTGACTTTATATCAGAGAAAAGATAAAGATCAAAAGCATTCTTAGAATTAAAAGGCATCACTATATAATAGCAACGTTTTCCTTTACATCAAAGATACAACCACCATGACTAGTGAGACATAATCATAATATAGCCTCAAAACTTACTGAGAAAAAAAATATGATCTGGAATTAAGGTGGCTCCTTTCTTTTTCTTTTTTTTTAAATTAGGTATTTTCTTTATTTACATTTCAAATGCTATCCCAAAAGTTCCCTGTACCCTCCCCCCGCCCTGTTCCCCTACCCACCCACTCCCACTTCTTGGCCCTGGAGTTCCCCTGTACTGGGGCATATAAAGTTTGTAAGAACAAGAGGCCTCTCTTCCCAATGATGGCCGACTAGGCCATCTTCTGCTAGATATGCAGCTACAGACAGGAGCTCTGGGGGTACTGGTTAGTTCACATTGTTGTTCCACCTATTGGATTGCAGACCCCTTCAGCTCCTTGGGTGCTTTCTCTTGGTCCTCCATTGGGGGCCCTGTGTTCCCTACAATAGATGACTGTGACCATCCACTTCTGTATTTACCAGGCATTGGCATGGCCTCACAGATATAGGCACAGGGGCAAAATTCCTAAACAGAACAGCAATGGCTTGCACTGTAAGATCAAGAATTGACAAATGGGACCTCATAAAATTGCAAAGCTTCTGTAAGGCAAAAGACACTGTCAATAAGACAAAAAAGGCCACCAACAGATTGGGAAAGGACTTTTACCAATCCTAAATCTGATAGGGGACTAATATCCAAATATACAAAGAGCTCAAGAAGCTGGACTCCAGAAATTCAAATAACCCCATTGAAAAATGGGGTGCAGAGCTAAACAGAGAATTCTCAATTGAGGAATACCGAATGACTGAGAAGCACCTGAAAAAATGTTCAACATCCTTAATCATCAGGGAAATGCAAATCAAAACAACCCTGAGATTCCACCTCACACCAGTCAGAATGGCTAGGATCAAAAATTCAGGTAACAGCAGATGCTGTCGAGGATGTGGAGAAAGAGGAACACTCCTCCACTGCTGGTGGGATTGCAAGCTTGTACAACCACTCTGGAAGTCAGTCTGGAGGTTCCTCAGAAAATGGGACATAATACTACTTGAAGATCCAGCAATACCTCTCCTGGGCATATACCCAGAAGATGTTCCAACTGGTAATAAGAACACATGCTCCACTATGGTCATAGCAGCCTTATTTATAATAGCCAGAAGCGGGAAAGAACCCAGATGTCCCTCAACAGAGGAAAGAATACAGAAAAGGTGGTACATTTACACAATGGAGTACTACTCAGCTATTAAAAACAATGAATTTATGAAATTTTTGGACAAACGGATGTACCTGGAGGATATCATCCTTAGTGAGGTAACCCAATCACAAAAGAAGTCATTAGATATGCACTCACTGATAAGTTGATATTAGCCCAGAAACATAGAACACCCAAGATACAATCTGCAAAACACAAGAAAAACAAGAAGAGGGAAAACCAATGGGTGGATACTTCATTCCTCCTTAGAATAGGGAACAAAATGCCCATGAAAGGAGTTACAGAGACAAAGTTTAGAGCTGAGATGAAAGGATGGAACATCCAGAGACTACCCCACCCAGGAATTCATCCCATAATCAGCCACCAAACCCAGACACTATTGCATATGCCAGAAAGATTTTGCTGAAGAGACCTTTTTATAGCTGTCTTGTATGAGGCTATGCCAGTGCCTGGCAAATACAGAAGTGGATGCTCACAGTCATCTATAAGATGAAACATAGGGCCCACAATGGAGAAGCTAGAGAAAGCACCCAAGGAGCTGAAGGGGTCTGCAACCCTATAGGTAGAACAACAATATGATCTAACCAGTACCCCCAGAGCTCGTACCTCTAACTGCATATGTAGCAGAAGATGGCCTAGTCGGCTATCACTGGGAAGAGAGGCTCCTTGGTATTGCAAACTTTATATGCCCCAGTACAGGGGAATGCCAGGGCCAGGAAGTGGGAGTGGGTGGATAGGGGAGCAGGGTGGAGGGAAGGTATAGGGAACTTTTGGGATAACATTTGAAATGTATATAAAGAAAATATCTAATAAAAATAAGCAAATAATGTATTATTATTAAAAAAAATAAAGAAAAAAAAAGAAAGTGGAGAGAACTTACACTAACAACTTAACAGCACACCTGAGAGCCCTAGAACAAAAAGAAGCAAACTCACCTCAGAGGAGTAAAAGGCAGGAAATAGTCAAACTCTGGGTCGAAATCAACCAAATAGAAACAAAGATACACATACAAAGAATCCAGCAAAACCAAAAGCTGGTTCTTTGAGAGAATCAACAAGATAGATAAACCCCTAGCCAAACTAACTAAAGGGCCAAGAGTCAATATGCAAATTAATAAAATCAGAAATGCAAAGGGAGACATAACAACAGAAATGGAGGAAATTAAAAAAAAAAATCAGATCTCCAAAACTTGAAAATCTAGATGAAGTGGATGGTTTTCTAGACAGATGCCACATACCAAAGTTAAATCAGGGTCATGTAAACTATCTAAAGAGGCCCATATCACACAAGGACATAGAAGAAGTCATTAAAAACTTCCCAACCAAAAAAGGCCCAGAACCAGATGGATTTAGTGCAGAAACACTAACTCATTCTATGAAGCCACATTTACTCTGATACTTAAACCACACAAGGACCCAACCAAAAACAAGAACTTCAGACGAATCTCGCTTATGAGTATCGATGCAAAAATACTCAATAAAATTCTTGCAAGCTGAATCCAAGAACACATCAAGATGATCATTCACCATGATCAAGTAGGCTTCATCCCAGACATGCAAGGTTGTATTAATACACAAAAATCCATTAACATAATCCACTTATAAACAAACTTAAAGAAAAAAAATCACTTGATCATCTCCTTAAATGCTGAAAAAGCATTTGACAAAATACAACACCCCTTTGTGTTAAAAGTCAGAGAGATCAGGAACTCAAGGCCCATACATAAACATAATTAAAGCAATTTACTGTAAACCAACAGTCAATATCAAATTAAATGGAGACATACTTGAATCAATCCCACTGAAATAGGGGACAAGACAAGAATGCCCACTCTTCCCATATCTATTCAATATAGTACTCGAAGTGTTAGCTAGAAACATAAAACAATCAAAAGAGATCAAGGGTATACAAATTTGTAAAGAAGAAATAAAGGTATAACTATTTGCAGATGATATCAGATGATATGAGAGTATAGATAAGTGACCCTCAAAACTCTACCAGAGAACTTCAGCTGATAAACAACTTCAGCAAAGTAGCCAGATATAAAATTAACTCAAACAAATCAGTAGCCTTTCTTTATGCAAAGGATAAACAGGCTTTGAAAGAAATTAAGGAAACAGCTCCCTTAACAACAGCCACAAATAATATAAAATATCTTGGGGTAACTCTAACCAAACAAGTGAAAGACCTGTATGACAATAACTTCAAGTCTCTCGAGAAAGAAATGGAAGAAGATCTCAGAAAATGGAGAGATCTCTCATGCTCGTGGATTGACAGAATAAACATAGTAAAAATGGCCTTCCTACCAAAGGCAATCTATAGATTCAATTCAATCCCCATCAAAATCCCAACACAATTATTCAATGACATGGAAAGTACAATACTCAAATTCATCTGGAAAGACAAAAAAATCCAGAATAGTGAAACAATTCTTGACAATAAAAGAACAGCTGGGGGAATCACCATTCCTGACCTCAAGCTTTACTACAGAGCAATAGTGATAAAAACTGCATGGTATTCATACAGAGACAGACATTGTGATCAATGGAATATAATTGAAGATTCAGAAATAAAACTACACACTAAGGGTCACTTGATTTTTGACAAAGATGCCAAAAATACACAATGGAAAAAAGAAAGCATCTCCAATAAATGGTGCTGGTCTAACTGGCTGTCTGTATGTAGAAGAATGAAAATAGACCCATATTTGTCACCTTGTACAAAGCTCAAAAGTGGATCAAGGACCTCAACATAAAACTAGATACACTGAGTCTAATAGGAGAGAAAGTGGGAAAGAGCCTTGAACTCATTGGCATAGGGGAAATTTCGTAAACAGAACTCGAATGGCTCATGCTCTAAGATCAAGAATTGATAAATGGGACCTCATGAAACTGGAAAGCTTCTGTAAGGCAAAGGACATAGTCAATAAGACAAATCAGAAACCTACAGATTAGGAAAAAGTCTTCACTAAACCCGCATCTGATGGAGGGCTAATATCCAAAATATATAAAGAACACAAGAATAGAGTTTAGAGCTAAACCGAGAATTCACAACTGAGGAATCTGGAATGTCTGAGAAGCTCTTAAAGAAATGTTCAAATTCCTTAGTGATCAGAGAAATGCAAATAAATTGACCCTGGATTCCACCTTATACCAATCAGAATGGCTAAGATCAAAACTTCAGGTGACAACACATGTTGGAGAGGATGTGGAGGAAGAGGAACACTCCTCCATTGCTGGTGGGATTGCAAACCGGTACAATCACTCGGGAAATCAATCTGGAGGTTCCACAGAAAATTGGAAATAGATCTACCTGAAGACCTAGCTATACCACTCTTGGGAATAATACTCAAAAAGATGCCCCTCCATGCCACGGGGGGACGTGTCCCAGTATGTTCATAGCGGCCTTATTTGTGATAGCCAGAAGCTGGAACAAACTAGATGTCCCAAAACAGAAGAATGGATACAGAAAATGTGGTTCATTTACACAATGGAATACTACTCAGCTATTAAGAATGAGGACATCCTGAATTTTGCAGGCAAATGGATGGAACTAGAAAATATCATCCTAAGTGAGTTAAGTCAGACCCAAAAGGACTTATAAAAAAAAGTACAGAATATCCAAGATACAGTCCACAGAACTCAAAAAGGTTAACAAGTTGAAGTGCCCAATTGAAGATGCCTCAGTCCCACTTGGAAGAGAGAAGAAAGCAATCACAAGTGTGAAGGGAGGGAGGAATGTGGGAGGGAAAGTGGACAGAAGAGGGGAGTGGTAGGGAGAGGGTTACCAGATCTGGTATTGAGTGAGGGAAAAGGACTGAAATCCTGAGGGCCTGCAGAAAGAATGGAAACAGGCAACCTCAGGAAATAGGAGGTTGGGGGGACCCTCCAGAATTCACCAGAGACTTGGGAGGTGAGAGACTCTCAGGATTCAAAAGGAGGAACCTTAGATGAAATGCCTGACAGTAGGGAGAGGGAACTTATAGAGCCACCTCCAGCCGGAAGACAGGACATCAAGTGAGGGGGTGCATCCCACAGTCACAGGTCTGACCCATAATTGTTCCTGTCTGAAAGAATTACAGGGATGGACATGGAGAGGAGCCTGAGGAAAAGAAGGTCCAGTGGGAGGCCCAAAGTGGGATCCAGCTCAAGGGGAGGCCCCAAAGCCTGACACTATTACTGAGGCTATGGAACACTCACAAAAAGGGACCCATCATGACTGCCCTCTGAAAGACCCAACAAGCAGCTGAAAGAATCAGATGCAGATATTTGCACCCAGCCAATGTACAGAAGCAGCTGACCTGTGTTGTTGAATTATGGAAGGCTGAAAGAAGCTGAGGAGAAGAGTAATCTTGTAGGAAGACCAGCAGTCTCAATCAATATGGACTCCCAAGATCTCTCAAACACTGGACCACCAAACAGACAGCATACATCAGCTGATAATAGGACCCCAACACACATACAGCACAGGACTTCCAGATCTGTGTTCATTCAGAGATGATGCACCTAATCCTCAAGAGACTGGAGGCCCCAGGGAGTTTAGAGGTCAGGTGGGGTGGGGGGTGGGGACATCCACGTGGAGACAAGGGGTGGGAAGAAGGTATGGGATGTGGATCATCTGGAGGGTGGATGTGGGGGAAGAAAATTTGGAGCATCAAAAATAAATTAATAATTTTTTTAAAAAAATTAAACATTCTCAATAAAATACTGGCAAACTAAAAAAAAAAAAAAAAAAAAAAAACTAGATGATGAGAGTTACTGACAAGTGTGGGCTCTGCTCTAAACAAGACATTGATAGCCCTCCCTCTAAGGTTCAGGGAACATTGCGGAAAAGTAAGTATGAAGTATTTAAGAAGTGAAATGTAAGGTACAGGACTATAAAATGTCATTCTTTTTTTTTTCCATTTTTTATTAGGTATTTAGCTCATTTACATTTCCAATGCTATACCAAAAGTCCCCCATACCCACCCACCCCCACTCCCCTACCCACCCACTCCCCCTTTTTGGCCCTGGCGTTCCCCTGTACTGGGGCATATAAAGTTTGCGTGTCCAATGGGCCTCTCTTTCCAGTGATGGCCGACTAGGCCATCTTTTGATACATATGCAGCTAGAGTCAAGAGCTCCGGGGTACTGGTTAGTTCATAATGTTGTTCCACCTATAGGGTTGCAGATCCCTTTAGCTCCTTGGGTTCTTTCTCTAAAAATGTCATTCTTTAGACTTGATAAATTATCGCAAACAACATAGCTCACAACGGCTGTGCTGGGGCCACACAATATTGATGCTATTAACAATTAGCTGTGGAGGCTATTCTAGCATCCTAGCCCCTACTGTTCAGCTATTGGCTACTGGTAGATACTGAGAGAGTGAGAACTGTTTTCCCTTGTATACCCACCGCTGAGCCCATCAGTGACATCCAACTGATATCTCCAAAGTCATGGTCTAAGAGATGGCCCCTGTTATACACAGTGAGTCACAAAACAAAACAAATAGATATAAATGTGTGAGAGAGATTTGTGGGGAGAAGGTCGGTACAGGTGTGGTAGAGAGATTGGAGGGGGTGAGGATTGAGTGTGGTCAGTATGCATTGTATATATGTGTAGAATTCTCTAAGAACAAATTTAATTAATTAAAAAAACAATAACTCAAATAGCAATATGAATTCAAGAAAATGAAATTATATTTAAGCTAAGTTAATCTATGTGAATTGAATTGATATTTAAATTGTTTTCTTTATATGAATTTCATTATAATTATCCAAAACAACTCATTATGCAGGGTATTAAATAATTCATGAATAAAGCTGAAATGCCAACATTAGTAGCATGGCTGTGCAGAGAGAAGAATTTGGGGCTTAAACTCAGAAATGATTGTTCTTCGTGAAAACTGAATATTATCCTAAGTATCTTAAGTATCTGAGAAAGATGACATTTTAGGCATAGAGCAAGTGATAAATTAGCTACCAAAGTAAGATTTCAGAATAGGGGAGTTTGGGTGAGCACATTAAGAGCTTCCATACTCACTAGGAACCATTTTTCATTTCTAGCTGGCTTAGTTGGCCCATTTTGATCATGCTCTATTGGTCTTGGTATTTTTAGAGCTGCATGTTAACCTTATGCTACCCAAGGCAGTAGTGGATAACTCTACACTCTCTACTCTAGGTTTTTTTTTGTTTTTTTTGTTTTTTTTTATATGCCTGAGACATCTGAATTTTTCTATTCATTGTGATCACAACCCAGTACAGGCATTTGATTGGTCACTGTAAGCAGACTGATACTGTTGAAGCTCTACAAATCCAAGAATGGGCCCCCAAACACTATAGAAATGTGTACAAAGATCATAAGATAAACATGTCTAGGTCTCTACCCTGTTGCTGTGAGCATTATCTTCATCATGATCATGATCATCAGCAAATCATCTACATGATCCCTTATCTTTACTTAGGACACTCATGTGGTACATTAACTTTTTTAAAAAATTAAAATGGTTCACAATCATATATATCCAGATTAGCAGAGAAGCAATGTTCTTGTCTCTGCTCTCATGAATTAATAAAGAGCTCCAAGGGTTCTCATTGTACTTATGCAGTGCTTGCTTGCTGCAAAGTATTCTTGGAAAACTTGTTGGTACTGTGGAAAATCCATTTTCAAGCCCTATTTTCTTCTGTGTTGTATCTGTAACTGTTGAATGGTTTTAGTATTGTAAACAGAAGGATATGCCTATCAGGGATCTTGTTTTTTTAATTATTGGAGACCCATTCATCTCGTTGTATGGATGGAGAAGGGAAGAGTCCTTTCTCCACAGTGTTATCTTTGAGTTGGAGAGGTCTCTATAATCTAACAAAATGGACAAGCTCTTCTAGAGGTATTTTCTTGGGAGATCCTGCTGCTCCTTTGATTTGTAATAGCCAAGGATTTTCTGAGTCAACTCTGGTTGAACTTGGGTATTATAACTCTTAATTCTTTCATGCCATAGTGCATGGAAGTCTCCAGGAGAGCTATGTAAGAAGACCACATGGAGCACATGATCTCAAGGCTCCTCCACTTCACCTTGATTCCCTAGATAATATGCCCTGGAAGTCCTTTCTCCCCTCTGTCACACCAGGATTTACATTCTGTTACAAAAGACATTGTGTCTAAGAGTCAAAACAGTTAAATCCTATAACAAGAATAAGAAAAATGCAAATATAGCAATGATGCCTAAAGTGAATATAGGAGGCAAGTTTTTTTTTGTTTTGTTTTGTTTTTGTTTTGTTTTTGTTTATTTGTTTGTTTTTCTTAAAGCATGGATGTTTTTGATGACAAACTGAAACCCAAGGGACTGAATGTCTTACTCAAGAAAACAAAGTAGAGATAGAAATAGATCCATGTCCTTTTGATTTCTAAAAAGGAGCAAATAGGTATGAACATTATCTTGGCTGTCTTTAGTTGGGACAGGCACATCAGTTGGGCGAGGCTCTGAGTATACAGATTTTGACACCAGTGTCTACATCAAGAACAAGCCTAGGTTCTGACAAAATCCACACAGGTTGGGAAAGCAAGATGGCTTAGCATGTAAAGGCATTTGCTGCTAAGCCAAATAATCACAGTTTAATCCGTATCTTAGAAGGAGGCACACTCACACACTCATGCATGCACACACTAAATCAATGTAATGAAACTATCTTTGAGAATCCATTCAGGTCATCTGCTGTAGCTACACCTCTCAGAGCTCCTTGGTCTGATGCTGTCTACATTATTGTTGGTTTTTCCTTCTACCAAGCATAAGGCCAGGATAAAAGTTTCTATGATATTTACACATTGATGAAACCCCCTTTCTTCTCAGTTCTGTCCTTCATCGGAATAAGAAGATGGGAATGAACCTACCTCAAGGGCTCAGGTTTTGGTAGGGACTGGCCCATTGTAGACTCTTGATTAATGTTTGTTGAATGTACAGAGATGGGTCTCCAGCAGCCACATTTATCAGAGTAATTGCCAATTCACCACTCCCTCAGAAGGCAGCAGGGCCACACCAGAACGACCTGAGCAGTTTCCCTAAACAGAGAGTAGCACTTTATCAGATTAGCAGCAACCATTTGCCTTGTAGGGAAGCAATTTGTAAGCTGGCGATTGAGTCATCAGGAAACCTGGCCTGAAAAACAAGGTCAAATGAAGTCAGAAGGATCACTGTATTGGCTCCTTTTGGAAACTTGCTGGAAAATGCATAGAATGTACCAGTTTGTAAGAAAGGAGAAATAAGAAGACACAAATAGAGAAAGAGAAAGAGGCAAGGCTCAGTACTAATGACACTTCTTAAATGAGTTGAGGAACTTGCTGCTTTTGGGACCATGCCCCTCTCATTGAGTGCATATAGTGACAAGATGCCTGCTGTTTGAGGAGGCTTAACAGAGAGCCTCTGTTTCTAGAAAAGCCAAAGGAATCCTCTCTGAATTGGCTAAGAACATGGTCTTGCTTTAAGAATACCTACTTAATCTCCGCCTGACAAACCGTGATCTGGTCTGCTTGTGTGTTTGGTTCTGTTCAAGCTGGACCTTAGTGCTTGCTGCTCTTGATCTTATCCATAGCAAGGAAATGGCCCATGGCTTTTTAAACATAGAAGTCTCAGAGCCTACCATAGGCCTACTGAGCTCTAGGTGGGCATTGAAGAGGTAGATGGTGTTGGCAAGAGCAGTATTCCTATTATCATCTCTGTTGTCTTGGGGCTTGGTTCCCAGTCTGCTGCAGAAATAGTCTCACCTATTTCTTTCCTGGGCAGCAGCTAGTCTTTCTTGGTCTGACTGACTTTTATCTGTTCCTGTGCTTCTCTAGTTTCACATGGCTTCCAACTTCTTTTACCATTTAAGATCTTCCCAGGGAGAGCAGCTACATCAGCAGGAACCTGAGTGGACAGTAAGAGCAGCTTCCAGATATCTGTGTTGAAAGAGATTTTCAAATCAATTGCACATTGGCAATTTTATTTTCAAAGAATTGTTTAGCTCTGATGAATTAAAAAACCTTAATGGGGGTTGATCAAAACTCATTTCTAGTTTCTTTTCTGCAGTAATAGAAGAACTCTGCATTCTGTGTTGGATAGCTGTATGTCAACCTGGCACAAGCTAGAGTTTATCTGAACTAAGGACCTGCCACTGAGACAATGTTTCCTTAAGATCTGGCTGTAGGGCATTTTCTTAATGATTGATGGAGGAGGTCCCAGCCCAGCTGGGTGGGGTTACCCTTGGGCTGATGGTCCTGTGTTCTAGCCTGAGTGAGGTAACCCAATCACAAAAGAACATACATAGTATACACTCACTGATACGTGGATATTAGCCCAGAAGCTCAGAATACCCCAGATACAATTCACAGACCAAATGAAGCTCAATAAGAAGGAAGACCAAAGTATGGATACTTTGGTCCTTCTTAGAACGGGGAACAAAATACCCATGGGAGGAGATACAGAGACAAAGTGTGGAACATAGACTGAAAGAAAGACCATCCAGAGACTACTCCAACTGGGGATCCATCCCATATACAGTCCCCAAGCCCAGACACTATTGTGGATGCCAACAAGTGCTTGTTGAGAGGAGTCACACATTCAGAGGTGGATGCTCTCAGCCACCCATTGGACTGAGCACAAGTTCCCCAACAAAGGAGCTAGAGAAAGGACCAAAGAAGCTGAAGGAGCTTGCAGATAGGAAGAACAACAATATGTACCAACCAGTACCCCAGAGCTCCCAGGAACTAAACAACCAACCAAAGAGTACACATGGAGGGACCCATGGCTCCAGCTGCATATGTATCAGAGGATGGCCTTGTTGGACATCAATGGGAGGAGAGGCCCTTGGTCCTGAGATGACCCAGTGTAGGCGAATCCTGAGATAGGGACGCAGGAGTGGGTGAGTTGGAGAGCAGGGGAAGGGGAGGATGGGATAGGAGGCTTCCAGAGGGGAATCCAGGAAAGGGGATAACATTTGAGATGTAAATAAAGAAAATATCTAATTAAAAAAGAAGAAAAAGAAAGCAGGCTGAGCAAGCCATGGGGAGCAAGCTAATAAGCAGTATCCCTCCATGGCCTCTGCATTCACTTCTGTGTCCAGGTTCCTTCTCTATCTTGAGTTCCTGTTCTGACTTCCTTATATGATCAACAACGAATCCTTTCCTCCCCAACTTGCTTTTTTTGGTCAGGGTGTTTCAGGGTGGAGCAATAGAAGCCCTAACTGGGACAAGGGCTTAGCAATTTAATCTGTCCTGAAGAAAAGAAGGGACAAAACCTTTGTTTAGTTACAGATTCCCTAAAGAGTCCTTAAATCATAATCCATGTTTGATATCTTTCTACAAGAGGCCCCCCAGATCCACCATATTATTGATATATAAACACTATGTTAATTATGTATAAACTCCATAGTTCTTATGTGTATTTGATTGTAATAAGAATGTAGTGATACAAAACTACATTATGTGTGTGTGTGTGTGTGTGTATGTATGTATGTATGTATGTATGTGTGTGTGTATTTATGTGTGTAGTTTCATTTAAGACTTCCATTACCTCATAAATTGATTATTACTGTTCTGTCTCCATTTCATAAATAGTAAAGCAGGATAAGAAAGATTAAGCAATAATCTTGATAGCAGTTCTTATTTATTAAGTGTGTACTCATAAGCCTGTTCCAAGTGATCTGCATGTATCAATTGAATCCTGCTCGCAATGCCTTTACATTTTTAAAAAACATTTATGTATGTATGTGGGGTTTGAACTCAGGACTTCTAGAAGAGCAGTTAGTGCTCTTAACCACTGAGCCATCTCTCAAGCCCCCTGCAATGCCTTTTCTAGGGAAGAGTTAATATTAAGTGAATTGTCTGAGGACACATAGTCTCTATTTGAGGTTGATTTCACCACTCTTGAAAACTGTCATGGAGAAAACACAGATAATTCTACAGCAGATCAGTCTCCCATGTAAAAATACATGGGAAATTTCACACACCCAGCATTAAACATACAAACATCTATCGCATTTGGGTCCTAGACAGAAAGGAAGCTCTGCAAGATGGTGGGAAAGTTGATTTCATGTTTGTCTCCCAAGTATAAACACTTGGCAGCCTGAGGCTTAGCAAGTGTTATTAGACATATAAGTGAATGAACATAAAATAATTTTGTTGCTCTGTCATTGACTGATTTTGTGATCTTGGCAGTAATTTGGTCTCCCTGCTTTTCTTCCTTCGCACAAGATGCTGAAAAAAGAATAGAAGCGTAGAATCAGTCCTTATCACTGAGACTGCCCTAGATGCTGGCTGTATTTGGGGGGGAGGGGATGTTGAATATTGAACCACTGCCTCAGAGAATTCAAAGGGCTGGGAGAACAATGTACAACTTGGTCCTACATATTCAGGGTAATTTCCCCTGAACATCAAGCCTTAGCAGGAATCACCTGCATAGTTCAAGACACTATTAACCAAGCAAGGCATAGGAGTGATAGGTGTCCCTCATTGATGGATTTTTTCCGCCCCAGGATCTTTCCCTCCTGCCATTAGGTCTGTGACAGCTTGGCTCCCTGGCAGTGGGGCCTTTGCAGTTGGAATCAAGGCTGTTCCCAGTAGACATGAAATCAGGAAGTTGTTCTGAGTTGTTTGAGCAGGCCCAATAAAATTACATGAGCACTTAAAATCAGTAGAGTAACAGTCAGAGAGAAAAATGGGGGGCAGAGTAGAACAGCTATTGATGTTCACCTAACAGGGGATTGATTCCATCACGTAAAGAACTGAAAACACTGAACACTAAGACATCAGATAATCAGATTTTAAAAATGGGCAGATGAACAGAATAGATTTTTTTTGAAAAAAATTTCTTCTTTCTTTCAAAAGATCTGTAAGTAAATGAAAAATGTTCAGTATCTTTAGTCATTAAGGAAATGCAAATCCAAACTACTTTAAGAGGGAGGGGCTTACCAGGTCTTTCTCCTCCCCATGGACCTACTGCCAGTTGAAAGCTAATAGGAGGGAAAGTCGGTTTGCAGCATGGTAGTGGCAGCTCATAGCTTTGCCATGATGCATTGATGGTCCTATGGCTATGGACATGTACCAGCACTAACTGGACTCAGTGGGAAGTTTACAAAAGAAGACCCAGAGTTGAGAGAGACTTGGTGAGAGGTATCTGGAGGAGTGAAAGGGTAGAAATTGCCAAAGAATAATTAAAGATCACCACCATGAAGATTCCATCTTACCCCTGTCACAAAGATTATCCTCAAAAAGAAACTAGTTGTAAATTCTGCTAAAGATGGGGGTGGGGAGGAACTTAGACACTGTCAGAATGTAAATCAGTACAGCACCATGGAAATCGGGATGGAAGCTTCTCAAAAAACTAAAAGTAGAAGTACCATATGATCCAGCTATAACCGTTCTGCGTGTGTATCCGAGTCTGCTTACTATAGTGACACTTGAATACTCACATTCCTTGTGTTGTTATTCACAAGAACCAAGCTATGGACTCAGTCTCAGTGTCCATCAGTAAATGAATGGATAAAGAAAATGTAAGTATATACCCTTGGTTTTATTCCACTGCAGAGAAGAATGTTTTCACAAAGACAAGGATTGTATTTTTTTTCCCTTATATATGAAAGTGTGGCATGCGGTAAGGACAAGAAGAGAAGGGGAGGGGGCTACTAGGGAAGAGAAGAGAGGAATATAAGAAATTATATACTACTATGTCTACATACAAGTACCCATGCTTGCAGGTACATGAGTGTAGTACTATCCACTAGAGAATGGGCACCCTTCCAGTGGCCATACCCAAGAGGAAAACTGACTTTCTCTACCTAAGTATTCATCAACTACCAATAGGGTAAATATAGCCAACAGTATTATGTAACATATAGAAATGTCATAATATATGAAAATGTATAGAAATATATTGAGATGAAGCCCTCTACTTTATGCAACATAAAAGTTTAAAAAGATGTCATAGAAGAGAAATAGTTGAAAGCAATTGGAGAAAGATATAGCATTGTGACCCTCTGTGTTCTGGCTTAAAAGATGAAGACAAGGACCATGAGCCAAATATGTAGGCAGCCTTAGGGCTGAACACAGATACTGGATGACAGGCAGCAAGGGACCAGGAACTCTATAATAACTGCATGCAAGGAAAACTTTCTAATACCATGAGTGCCTATAGACAAAAAGCCTGCTCTTGTCTCCAAGAAGAAATGAAATCCAGGAGGTGCCTTAACTTCAGCCTTGTGAGACTTGTAGTACAGCAACCATCTAATCTACCAGATTTCAGAGCTCTAATGCTTGTGACATAACAAGCTTATTTTGGGAGCTTAGGCCACCTACCAAAGCAGGAACATCTTTTAGTGCCTCAACAATGAGTGTACTTGGGTACTCTACTGTGAATAAGACAACGAGCCTAAAAGGAGACACTAAGGAACTTAGTGCTTGTTGAGTCAGGGGTGGACAGCACCCATTCGTTCTAGTAACAAAGGGAGCAGTCTGGACTTTGAAACTGAGGTGGGTTAGCAGGTGGCATCTGAAGAGGTTCTGAGTCCTGTTGCTGGAGATGTCTTATTTGGTGGGGAATGAGAAAAATGGCTTCCTATTAGCTAAACCTGGTGGTAAGCCAGCAGTCTCAGAAACCTAGGAGAATACAGTTGGCAAGAAAGAGCACACCTGAGCAAGACTGCGGTATGGGGAACAAGGAGGGGAGCAAGATGAATCTCAGATAAATAAGTCTAAGACAGAAATGACATCTCTTTGGAGAGATTTGAAAGGAGCCACCATTGTGTAAATGTATCCATTCCAGTTTCTTTACCAGGGTACTTAGTGCTATGAACTCTCCTCTTAGCACTGCTTTCATTGTGTCCCATAAGTTTGGGTATGATGTGTCAACATTTTCACTAAATTCCAGGAAGTCTTTAATTTCTTTATTTTTTCCCTGAACAAGTTATAATTGAGAAAAGAGTTGTTCACTTTCCACGTGTATTAGGGCTTTCTGTAGTTTTTGCTGTTATTCACGACCAGTCTTAGGCCATGGTGATCTCATAGGATGCATGGTATTATTTCAATCTTCTTGTATCTGTTGAGGGTTGTTTTGTGACCAATTATATGATCAATTTTGGAGAAGGTACCATGAAGTGCTGAGAAGAAGGTGTATTCTTTTGTTTTAGGTTGAAATGTTCTGCAAGTATCTGTTAACCTCTCTTAGTTTCACTGTGTCTCTGTTTAGTTTCTGTTTCAATTACCCCTGGTGAAAGTGGGGTGTTGAAATCTTCCACTATTATTGTGTGCGGTTCAATGTGTGTTTTGAGTTTTAGTAAATTTTCTTTTATGAATTTGGGTGCTCTTGCATTTGGTACATAGATGTTCAAAATTGAGAATTTCTCTTGATAAATTTTCCTCTTGATAAATATGAAGTATCCTTCCTCATCATGCTTGATAACTTTTGGTTGAAAGTCTATTTTATTGGATATTAGGATGGCAATTCCTGCTTCTTTCCTGGAACCATTTCTTGGAAGACCTTTTCCATCCTTTTATTCTGCAGCACAATGCTGGATCTTGTTTGAGTATCCAGTCTGTTAGCTTATGTCTTTTTATAGTTGAGTTGAGTCAATTAATATTGAGAGATATTAAAGAAAGATGACTGTTGGTTCCTGATATGTTTGTTTTTGTAGGTGGTTTTATGTGCTTGTGGCTCTTTGCTTTTGACTTTGTTGTGAGATGCTTAATATATTGTCCTTTCTTTGGTGCAGGAGTCCTCCTTTTGTTGGAGTTTTCCTTCCAGGATCCTCTGTAGAGCTGGGTTGGTAGATAGATACTGTCTGAATTTGGTTTTGCCCTGGAATATTTTGTTTTCTCCATCTATGTTTATTGAGAGTTTTGCTGGGTATAATAGCCTGGGCTGACATTTGTGTTTCCTTAGAGTCTGCATGACTGTTAACCAGGCTCTTCTGGCTTTCATAGCTTCTGTTGAGAAGTCTAGTTATACTATTCTGATAGGTCTACCTTTGTTTGTTACTTGGCCTTTTCCCCTTGTAGCTTTTAATATTCTTTGTTTGCTCTGTGCATTTAGTGCACAATTATGTGATGAGAAGATTTTCTTTTCTGGTCCCATTTATTTGTTGTTCTATAGGCTTCTTGTACCTTTATGTCCTGCCTTTCTTTAGGTTGGCAAAGTTTTCTTCTATGATTTTGTTGAAGACATTGTCAGGTTGAGCTGGAAATCTTTGTTCTCCTCTATTCTGATTATTCTTAGATTTGGTCTTTTTATTGTGTCCTGAATTTCCTGGATGATTTGGGTTAGGAGTTTTTTATGTTTTGAATTTTCTTTGACAGCTGTGTCAATCTCTTCTATGGTATCTTCTACACCTGAGATTCTCTCTTCTATCTCTTGTATTCTGTTGGTGATACTTACGTCTGTAATTCCTGACCTCTTTCCTAGGGTTCCCATTTCCAGCTTTGCATCCATTTGTGTTTTCTTTATTGTTTCTAATTCCACTTTTAGATCTTGGATTACTTTATTCAATTCCTTATCCTGTTTACCTGTGTTTTCTTCTATTTCTTTCAGTGAGTTATTGATATTCTCCTTAAAGGACTCTATTATCTTCATGATATAGGATTTTTGAACAGATTACTGATTTTCAGGTGTGTTGATGTATTCAGGGCTTCCTGAGGTCGTAGAATTGGGTTCTGATGATGCCCAAATATTTTGGCTTCTATTGCTTATGGTCTAGTGCTTGCCTTTCTCCATCTGGATATCCATGGTGTTTGTTGGTCTAGGTGACTGTATGTAGTCTGCCTCTTTTGTCCCTTTGTTGCTTCAGTTTCCTGGTAGGCTTGTGGCCCTGGCTATATCAGACCACCTCTGGGATCTTCCAACTGGGGGCTCTTCACAGGGACAGAGAAGCTGCTGATCTGTTGTCTTGGCTGGAGTAGATCTCCTGGGAGGTCTTTAGACTGTTGGGTCTTCAGTGGAGCAGTCAAGCTATTGACCAACTGCCCTGAGTGCAGCTGATCCTCAACTGCTCTCAGTACAGAGGGTTCTCAACTGTTCAACTGCTCTGAGTGCCTTGGGTCCAACTGTTCTGAGTGCAGCGGGTCCTCTAGGATGGGTCTGGATACGGTGTCTTCACAGAAGCAGACCAACTAGAAGTCTGCCCCCAGAAGAAAGGACCAGGCAGAAGGGGTAGAAGGCACTGAGTGGAGTGGTATTCAGGAAGGCAGGGGTTTTGGTGGGCAATGGGACCAGAGTCCACTAGGCTCCCAGCAGCAGTTCTGGGACTTGTGGAGGGATGGGGGATTCTTACCAACCACTCTGAGCGAAGTGCTGTAGAATGGATCTAGATATGGAGTCTTCACAGGAGCAGACCACATAGGGGTCTGCCCCAACAGCAAGGACCAGGCAGAAAGGTAACAACTCTCATCATCTTAAGCAACCATGAGTCTATACATGTACCGCCATTCGCTGTAAGTGGGGAAAAAAACCCTCTAATTATGGTTGGAAGTAGCTTTAGTCTATAAATAAAAGCACAGATATTTAGACAACAGTTCAAAGCTAAAATGACTTTTTCTTTCTAAGATGTAAAGTGAACTGGGCATAAAATGACAGTCTCAAGCTTCCATTGCTGAAAAATTCTAGAAGCTGTTAATTAATAAAATAGTTCCAATTGAATTGGTTACCAAATGAAATAGGAATTGTTTGTGGGTGGGGGTATTTTGGAATGTAGAGAGGTTTCCTGAATTAGAAACCTGTTGAGAGAGGGCATGCCCTTGCCAAGTGAGCATGTTACCTGTGCTAGAGTTTGGTTGAACTCATCATGTTATTTGTGACTTTAATGAACAAGATATAAAAATATAAGAGGAAAAGACATAACATGACCTTGTATTTGTTATATGGTAGACACCAAATGAAATACTTTGAATACAGAATTAGTATTTTATTTGACGTTGTCCTTAGATATATCCTTAGACCTCTGTTTAACTCTTAAGGATAAACCCCTGTTAATCCTTAGAGTTAATCCCTGCTTCTTCATTTACAGAATTAAGAATAATAATGGTACTTGCTTCACAAACTGGTGGGTCTATGCATAGAAAAAAATTTAAAGCAATAGGTGTTGTTGTGGCTGTTGCAAGTGATGATGGAGTTAATGTTCATAGTCATCTTACAAGACAAGTTCCATATGGCCTGCTCCTGATTAAACATCAAGAAAGCAACAGACTCCACACTAAGACCCAGATCTTCAGGCTCTAGTCCTTCTACTATTTTTACCAATATTTCAAGTATGTACAATAACATTTTCATCCCAAATCAAGAGCTAAAACATTTCTGAAGCCTTGAAAAGGAGAAAGACCAGAACATAATGAAAACATGATTTAAGTATAATTTTCGGGAAACTGGGAGATGGCTCAGTTGGTAAAGGGTCTCTGGTACCCATGCAAAGAAAAAAAAAAAAAAAAGGAGTGGCCTTAATCTCTCTCTCTCTCTCTCTCTCTCTCTCTCTCTCTCTCTCTCTCTCTCTCTCTCTCTCTTTCTCTGTGTGTGTGTGTGTGTGTGTGTGTGTGTGTGTGTGTGAGTGACCTGGGAAGAGAGACACTCAACTGCCTCCAACAGAAAGGACTGAGGCCATATCTGTGAGAGATTGTCTTTACTTTTACATTAATGTAGTAGGGCTCAGCCTACTGTGGGTGGCACCATCCCTAAGGAAATGGGCCCGAACTATATAAGAAAGCTAGCTGAGTATGAGCCAGTAAGCAGCATTCCTCTATGTTTTTTTTAATTTTCAGCTCCTGCTTGAGTTCCTGTATTGACATTCTTCAATAATGAGTGATGAGCTAAAAATGAAAGCTAAGTTGGTTTTGATAGTGTTGTTTTATCACAGCAACAGAAAAGTAACTAGAACAAACATAAATATTTTTTTTAAAAATCCCCAAAAGATAGCAAAGTGAGAATGAGGCAAATTAATTGAACAAACTTTGAATACATGACAAGCTAGCTACCAAAAAGGAAAAATCAAAACAGAATTAGAGCACAAATTCTCTTCTGTGAACAGCTGTGCTATTAATTTTGTCATTTCAGCTTTATTTATGAGCCACTTAACACTCCACACAGCAGTATGTTTTGGGGTAACTATAATAAATTTTATATACAGAAAATAACTTAGATGTTGCTTAATTCAATCTAATGCACACAGAATGAATTAATAGTGATCAAAAATTTCCCTAAATTTGATGAAAAGAATCAAACTATGCCTAGGACATCATAAACCTATTGAAAAATCAAAGAAAATGGTAAAGTTTGAAAGCAGCCAGAGTGAAAAACACATTGCAACCAAAGGGTCAAGGAAGCAGTCATTGCTGGCTCTGAACCATAATCATCACAGAGCACAGGCAAGAGGAGTCCATCCATGAGGTGTTGGGAGCAGGTGCATGTCGCCACAAACGTCACAGAGCACAGACTATAGATTTGCTTCCGTGCCTACAATATCTGTGTCTAGTACAACTGTCATCTGAAAGATATGGGGTGTAGGGAATTCTAGGTTAGGCGGAAAGATTTAGTTGCTATCAGACATACACTGAACAACAACAAAACAAAACAAGCAAGCAAGCAAACAAACAAACAACAACAAAAGCAGGTAATCTTTGGACCTAAGCAAAATAATTGCAGTGTAACCTCAGACCTACAAAAAGAGTTCAAGAGCATGGGAAGCTGCAAATAAGTAATGATTGTAAGTGCTTGGCTGTTGCTTTGGAATTTTGGTTCAAGGATTGAACTCAAGGCCAGAAGCAGAACAAGCCAATGTGTGTGCACTGAGCTACACACCCAGACCCAACAGTATGTATTTGATATCTTTCAATTTTTCTTTGAAATATTACTTTTAAAGCAAAATGAAACCGAAGCATTGTTTTAAATATATTAATTGATTGCAAATTAACATTATTTTATTTAAATATTATTAGAAGCATAATCTAAGTAGAGTCAATAGATCCTTATGTGAACAAGAGTATAAAGAGGTGTGCTGGACACATTTATGTCAAGCTGACACTTTCTCTTCACTGGGAAGAGAAAATCTCATTTAAGAAAATACCTCCATAAAACTGGGCTGTAGTCAAGCCTGTAGGACATTTTCTTAATTAGTGATTGATGGAAGAGAGCTCAGCCCATCATGGGCTGTGGTCCATGGTTCTATAAGAAACAAAGTGAGCAAGCCATGGGGAGCACTCCTCCATGTCCTGAGCATCAGCTCCTGCCTCTAGGTTCCTGCCCTGTTTGAGTTCCTGTTCTGACTTCCTTATATGAACAAAGATATGGAATAGTAAGCCAAATAAACCTTTTCTCCCCAACTTGATTCATGGTCAAGGTTTTTCTCCACAACAATAGAAACCCTAACTAAGACAAGGGATAGGGAGGAAATGCTTGAAACTTATTACAATTAAAAGTGGAAAATGGGAAAGCCAAGAGCAGGAAGTTTTAAGTAGGAGATGGTCCAACATGGACTAGCAGTGGCATATGGTAAGTTAAGGCTACTAAGATATTACCCAAAAAGTAAAATTTTTATTCTAAAAGGTATTAAATAATCATGGAGAAAACAAAGGGAGGCAGATACCAATGAGGGGGGGAAACAGAGAAGGTATAGAGAAATATCCAAGAACAAAAGAGTCAGAACAAGATGAGATATGGACAGTGGAGAAGCTGGAGGAGGCAATGGTGGCTGAATATGGTCAATATATATCCTATAAATGTACATGATTTTCAAAAATAAGCATATAATTTTAAAGTCTTTACTAATAAATTATAGGTAAATATACTGTAGGAATTAAAGACTAAATAAAATATAGGAGTATCAAACTAATTTCTTAAAAAGCAACGTGTTCCATACAGGACCTGTACTTTCTCTGGCATATTCCTCCATATCTGCCACCCTCCCCTTTCTTGCCCCCTCCTCTTCCAGCGTACTATAATACCAATAAGTCTGCTAGGCAAGATGTGCCCACTGGTGCAATACTGGGATGCCTGTTATTAGGATAGCCAACCACTTTTAGATTAGACTGCTCTATAAGAAGAAATTTCTGCCTGGTACTGTAAACCCAATCAAACATCCATGGGGTCTGAGTGGAACATACTGTTGTTTTGCTAAGTAGTCATATTATCAAATGGCCTTCTAAGCATTTATGTTTAGAACTATAAATTTATACTGCTTTCAACCATGGTCAGAAAAGCTCCTCTTTGCAGTGGGCAGTGGTTTATGCAGTCCCAAAACTGACTAAAGTACTAAAAATAAGTGAACATGAATGCTTAGCTATGGAGAGGACATCTTTATCAACCCAACCCAAGGCTCGGAGAACACTGCAGAAGAGGAGGTAGAGAGAATTTAAGAGCTGGAGGACTGGGGGAACACATTGAAATGTTGTCTTCTAGATAGGACATTTCCCTTTCACCCATGAACTTATAGTAGCTGTGGTTACCTACACAAGACCTGCATAAGACCAAACCAGTTAAAGTTCTAGCATGAATGGGAAAGGTGGTCCGGAGGGATCGCTCTTACCTGAGGCTATTAGCAGTTGATGACTGATGGGGGACGTATTGCCACTTTTCTTTGGAGGTATAACCAGTCAGTTTGCCCATGCCCCTGTGAGTAGCCTCATACCAAAGTGCTTTTGAATAGCAGAAATTTGACCCAGTGGGTTATTTTAAAAGTTAGAAAGAATCTTGGGAGTGGGGTATGCATAATCAAGATGCATTGTATACATGTATAATCTTTTCAAAAAGCAAACTATACTTTAAAAAGAAAAATTATGTGAGCCATATCGTTCATCAGACTAAATATAGAAAAAGCATTTGACAGACTGTAGCACGCATTGCAGATAAGAATCCTTCCATAAACTAGAGATAGAAGGAAATGATAATAAATAGTTACCAAAAGATTATGTTTAACTAAATATTTAATAGTGAGCAAATATTTTCCTTATAAAGATGAGGGGAAAATACAAAAGTATATTCTTCCTAAGTAATTCAAAATTGCTGAGGGCTCAGTGGTATAGAAGCTAGCCATAGTTTTGCTTTTCAGACTTGGTCAAGATGCCTCACTAGATACAGTACTTCGTATTTCCACATTATCTTTTAGACTGCCACCATCTTTGGAGTGTATATATCAGTTTTACCTATAAAGAAAGCATCACTCAAAGAAGTAAGCAGAGGGACTAGAGTCCATCCAGTCTGTTTCTACAGAGCAGAAAACTCTGTGACTCTAAGTCTTGTGCCCAGTGAACCCAAACACCAGAACAGCTCCTGTTAGGTTCACAGGGACAATCACCAGGTCAAAGTAGACTGACCTTCTGCTATGAAATAGCTGTCAGAACCCCATCTTGCTGCCCAGAAACAGCCCCGTGCTGTTCTACTGAACTATTTTTAGATCATCTAAAATATGTTTAAAGAGAGTTTATATGTACCTAATGCAAAGTATTGTGAAAGCTACTTGCCCCAGTAACTGGAGAAGTTTAGAGACAAAGAAATGTAGATAGCTGAGGAAGAAGGGTAGTGCCACAAAGTCTGCTCACAGATTAGTAGACTAGTATAGTAGTATACTGTTCTTTTTCACTCTGGTATGTCTTAACCTAATGTATGTTAAAGATAGTTAGCAATGAGTATTCTCTTCTCTGAGTAATGCTATTCAGGCAATGTGCTATTTTATAACCATTAATTCAGTTTTCCTTTTGGCCCTTTCCTTTTGATGGCTAAAGGAAAGGAAGACTCCCTATCATAATTTAAGAAGTAACAGAGCCTGGCAGCATTTCCTCAACAGTTAGTTCCTATTGTGCCCAACAGCCTTCACTTCAGGTAGTAAAACACAGCTGGCAGTTGTAAAATAATTGTCCCAAAATAGTAATAACTATACTACTGTATATCAGAGGCCTTTGTTGGAAAAGAAGGAATGACTCTGACTCGTAAATGCCAGAAAGACCAAGTATCAAAATGTAACCTAGAATCTAAATAGCATTTATTTGCCATCTTGCCAAGCATCATAATGGAATAAAAATAAAACCATCAGAGATTGCCTTCAGATTTTCCTTCAAAAAGAGGAGCTCTCAAGCTCACTGTTTTTTTTTTAATGATAAAATTGTTTTTATAATTCCTTTCTTTGAGATAATAGAATTTCATCATTTTCCCTCCTTCCTTTCCTCCAAACCCTCATATTTACTCCTCCTCACCCACGCCTTATGAATTTTAAATTTTTAGTAATTATTGTTACATACATACACAAATGTAACATATATACAGATGTTCTTAAATATATAAATACACTGTTCCCAGTTTGTATAATGCTACTTGTATGTATAACAACATCCTTCATAGCCCTGGCTGACTTGGAACTCACTATGTCGCTGAGAAGAACTTTGAATTTCTGATCCTTCTGCCTCCACCAGGAGCATCATAGGAAAGAGGTCACTGTGAGCATGTCCGTGAAGCATGTTCATGAAGCGGCATTTGGGATCCCAGCCCTTCCTGTCCCACTCTTTGTTTCCTGGCTTCCAGAAGGTAAGCAGCTTGCGCTGCCACATGCTCCCTGCCCCCATGTGGCACGCTCTTGTCTCATGGGGACATGATGTAAAACCTGTGAAATATGAAGACATTTGTTTTTTATTTAGGTTGAGTCTTTCAAAGAAGCATCCCTGTGATGAGAAGCTAACTCGTCAGGGACATGTGGGTTCTAGAACCTTCTCAGATGCCAACTTTGCACTGTCTTGTTATCCTCCCATAGGATCCTGGCTTCCTTACCTGAAAACAACCTGTTACATTTCTTAGTGCCTGCTAAAATTCTTGACAATGGGGGGAAATAATTGGTCACATGAAACAACAACAACAACAAAACCTTGTGAAAGCTGAGAATGGAGACTGTGCAGGAGGAACGGGATTCTTGATACTTTGAAGCTTACTTGTCCAGGGAAGGAAGTCCACTCATGTGAGCTATAGACCTCCTGAGTGAATGGACAAGTGGAGGGTCTAGAAGCAAAGCACCAGGAAGTAGTAATAAAGGAAGTGTCTCATGGAGGTTAATTGAGAGCAATGGAGTCCCGAGGAAAACACAGGGGAAAGGCCAAAATATCTCATTGCCTCTATCCATCTCTTTTTTTTTTTTAATATTTTTTTATTACGTATGTTCCTCAATTACATTTCCAATGCTATCCCAAAAGTCCCCCATACCCTCCCCCCACTCCCCTACCCACGCATTCCCACTTTTTGGCCCTGGCATTCCCCTGTACTGGGGCATATAAAATTTGCGTGTCCAATGGGCCTCTCTTTCCAGTGATGGCCGACTAGGCCATCTTTTGAAACATATGCAGCTAGAGTCAAGAGCTCCAGGGTACTGGTTAGTTCATAATGTTGTTGCACCTACAGGGTTGCAGATCTCTTTAGCTCCTTGGATACTTTCTCTAGCTCCTCCATTGGGGGCCCTGTGATCTGTCCAATAGCTGACTGTGAGCATCCACTTCTGTGTTTGCTAGGCCCCAGCCTAGTCTCACAAGAGACAGCTATATCAGGGTCCTTTCAGCAAATGCTTGCTAGTGTATGCAATGGTGTCATCATTTGGAGGCTAATTATGGGATGGATCCCTAGATTTGGCAGTCTCTAGATGGTCCATCCTTTTGTCTCAGCTCCAAACTTTGTCTCTGTAATTCCTTCCATGGGTGATTGTTTCCAATTCTAAGAAGGGGCAAAGTGTCCACACTTTGGTCTTCGTTCTTCTTCAGTTTCATGTGTTTTGCAAATTGTATCTTATATCTCGGGTATACTAAGTTTCTGGGCTAATATCCACTTATCAGTGAGTACATACCTTAAAGAGACTAAACATTTATCTTTTTCCCTAGAGTCTTTACATTCAGGGACTGTTCTACAGATCTCTGGCCCCAGGATCTGGCAGGGCTCCTGGGAATAGGGCATACTTATGAATTGTGGTAGACACTCAGTAAAGAGCAATATGTCCACGCATCACTCTGAGAAGAGAGGAACTAGTTATCTAAATCATGGTCCTTGCTGACCCAATACAAACAAGGAGGCTCAGGAAAAATGCAGGGCTCTCCAAATTTCATGTCTCGTACCTGGGAGCCATCAATCTCTTCCTAAACAAAAAATTTGTCTTGCATGGTCTGCCTCTTTCTTTACACTAACAAGAAAACCTGTAAGATGCACAGCATGCTGACTTAGCCTCCCCAAAGCGACAACTAGACCATTGTCCTCCTCTGTACTACCTTTTAAATAAGGACAAATGCTAAGATCCTGGTGGCTAAGTATGTAAACAAAACAGTTTGTCAGAAGACAGGGATAGGAAAAACTAGGACAGTTCTGAGGAGATGCTATCAGAAGCTGGTAAACCACAGCAATGAGTATAATAACAATCTTAGCATTGAGCTTCAAGGCATACACACTTCTCCTTTAATTGAATTCTGTTAGTAATCACATTATAAAAGACACTGCTGCTGTACCCCATTCGTAGCTGCAGACACTGAGGCACAGAGAGAATAAACTCTAGCATTAAAGATTCAAAAGGTAATTAAGAAAGGACCTGGAGGGGTTGGGAGAGTGAAGTGGGGGAGAGGTGCTGGAGAGATGGCTCAGCAGATAAGACCACTGGTGGCTCTTCCAGGGGACCTGGGTTTGGTTCCTCAGCACCCATACAGTGGCTCACAATCATCTGTAACTCCGGCTCCAGGAATCTGATCCCCTCTTCCCGTCTTCTGCCAGCATCAGGTACACACATGATCGACACAAAGTCATGCAAACAAAACACTCATATACATGAAATAAAAAAATAAATATTTTAAAGGAAAAAATAGAACTGAGGATAAAGCAGATTTATGGATACCATAATAAGATTTCAAGGAAGAGCATTCCTAAAGCTACACAGGATGCAGTTTAAAAGGGGGGGGGGGAATACACATTTGTCAGAATAGGCTGACATACTAAGGGCAGGAAGGAGGAGAATGACTATCATTGTTCTATATGTAGAAAGGCTTTGATTCTAAGAAAGAGACTGCTCCATGGAGCTAAGATTGGCACAACTTGAAAACTGCTTCACATCAAAAGTAATATGGGATTATTATAGAAAGTTAGAAAAGAATGAAAGAGAAAAGAAAGGCTTTTCAGCGAGCATTTTTAAACCATCCTAAAATCTCACTGTATAAAGTTCAGCTTCCTATCACTTTCTATACATATTTTTATTTCAAAGCCTTTTTAAACTTATACATTTTAATTTTTTAACTGTATGTGTGTGGGCGCTTTGCCGCATTTGTACCAGTTTACTACTGTGTTCTTGATCTAGAAAGAGTCTGGGACAAGGTATCAGATCTTATAAAACTGGATTTGCAGTTAGCTATGAGCCACCATGTGGTTGGTGGGAACTGAACCTGGGTCCTCTGGAAGAGCAGTCCATGTTCTTTACCACTAAGCAATCTCTCCAACCTTTTTAAAGCCCTGGTCATGTTGCCTGTCACCTTCCTCCTAATATAAAAATAAGTGTTACCATTTTATCCTATCTTAATTAACATTGGATGTTATTTAGTTTAAATATCAAATAAATTAATGGGGAATCTGGTTGAAGGGGGAAAAACTAAACCTTGGTATCACAAAGTTTATATTTATTTGATTACTTAAGAACCCTGGTATCCCCCATAGTTATTTGTCAGTATTTTTCATACCTTTCTTTTGCTTTGTGGGTTTTTTTTCTCCATTTATTTATCAAGGACCTCACATTCACATCATTGAAGTTATAGGAATTTTATATTTATTATAAAACATAACTTTTGGCAATTTCTCACATAATTTTAGCTCTAATTTTGTTGATTATATTGTAGTCTTAGCAAAGTTTTATCTATGAAAGCTTTAAATTTTCATTGTCATTCAGCCAGTCAAGTGTACTCTGAGCTTAGGAAGCTTATGTCCCTAAAAGGCTCGCTAAGGATCCATATCTGGTTATTTCTATACTGTTAGTAGCTCAAGGGATTCTTTCTCGTGTTTAACCCTTTAATCCATCTGGTATTTAGTGCACTGTTAGTTATAATGTCAAAGTTACAAAATGTTCAAAGAGGTTTGGGTTTTTTTTGTAATAAAAATTTAACTCAGTGTGTTTAGCTGATATTGACATCAATTTTGATGGTCAGGGGGTATTCACATCAAAGGCTGCATGTCTCTTAATGGTGTTTACTGTTCCCCCCTAATAGCACAGAGCACAAAGGACACAAGCGTGCTGGCTGCTGTTCCAAGTGAGTTTATCAGTGGGCTGCACACCCAGCATGTGGCCTCTTTGTCATTATTAAGAAAAGTAAGTATTAAACAAGAGCAGGTGCTCCCCTCAATCATTAGCTGATCCTGTAAGGAAATCAAGCATATATTGCGTTCTCGTCTCACAGACTTGCACAATTTCCCTGACTGAATCTTGTAGCCACAGAAACCTCCCCTTTCTTCTAATTAAGCTTTCCCCTTAAAAGCGCGCGGTGACTCATCGGAAAGCGCAAGGTCTCAAGAGTCCACCTGTTTCATCCCTCTCCAAACTGAAACCTTTCCCTGCTTTCCAGCCCAAAGGTCTGGTGCTGTACTGGAAAAGATTTGTGGCTTATTGTTCTGTTGGATGGGAGGGTAATGGAATAGCTCCATGCTATGTTCTGGAAAGGCAGCCAGCAAGGCATTGTGCAACTGATGGCTCACATAGTAATGTGAAATATTGGGGGTGGGGCACATTACTGAATAGCCACCCAGAGGAGAAACAATAGCCACAAGACTTCCTCGAAGGAGAGGAAAGCAGACATAAAGGAAAGGACGAGGGGATGCTTCAAAGGGGAAAGACGTTCTTCCTGGGAAGAAATGTCTACCTGGAGCATATGTTGATACAAAGCTGTTTGCTGGGGTGGCTATCTAGAGAAGAATGGTCACTACACCACAGTGTTAACACCACACATGCATTGTCAATTTGTACAGCCCCACTGAGCATGCACCGGGCTTGAAAGCCAGATTTTTCTTTTAATATAAACAACTGTGTTCTGTTTAACACATATGCAAAGAAAGACTGGCAAGGGTCAGTTCTGGTAGCTAGATATTTTGTATAAAACCTGTCAGTAGTGTGTTTAAAAGAAAACACAAAGGCTAATGCATGGCAGTAGGACCAGAGCAGTAGAGCAGTTGCATTTCAGCCAGCAAACTACTCTGTGCTTCTTATAAACGAGAGTGAGGAAAGCAAGACAAGAGGACTAAGAAGTTCCTCTTACGAGGTCTGCATCAGAAACATACAGGGGTTCCAGTGCTCACTACAGACAGTCATAGGATCCATGCGTATGGCTGCTTGGAATGGCCAGCGTTAAACCCAACACATAACTCATAATAAATGGAATAAACTCAGACCCGGGACTTCATTCTGGGCAAATAATCACGATAAACATATAGATTTACTATAAAGCTTTATATTCCTTTCATCATTGTTTATCATCACAATAAGTGAGCCTTTTTGCCTAAAGTTTTTATATAATGTTATTCTTTGAAATTTTCATACTTATACCATGTATCAACTAACCGACCTCCAACAGTCTTCTTCCAACTTCCCCACTCCTAGATCCACACACCCCAATTTTTATATCCTATTTTTTTTTAATTTATGACCCCTTGGGTCCAATGAGTGCTGTTGTGTATCCATGTTTGTGCAGGTGTGAAGCTATGCATTCCGTCAAAAGCAACCAGCCAAGAGCCAGATGCAAAAGAAAAGTGGCCCTCCCCCACCCAGCAGTCATCATCTGCTAATAGCATCTCAGCTAGGAGAAGGGCCTCTACCCCTCCTCTCTCTATGCTGGAATTTCACCCAGGTCATATGCAGGTAACCACAGCTGCTGTGAACCATGCTTGGAATTTCCAACAGATAATGTTTCTAAGCCCCTCTTCCCACTCTTCAGCTTTTATATTCTTCCTCTTCCAGGATCTTCTCTGAGCACTGGGAGTGGGGAGATTGCCATTTTGCTAATAATAAATTTCCTTACCTAAAGATATATTGGGGGAGCTTTTTCTTAAGTGACATAGGGACTTTTCATTGATGAGCACATCAGAATTAAGTACATATTATACCCATGTGGATTTAAGGTTAACATTGCATATACCCTTCCTATGTTTACTAAGTTGCAAGAATACATTAAATAAAGACCATAAATATTGTGTAATTTATTTCTATTTTTTTCCTGAAGAAACTCTAGGAGCCCCCCTCTCCAGAAGTTTCAAGAGATTTATAATTTCTCTATTTTATTGCCAACACAATGCCTACCTACAAGACACTTTCATCACATCCAGTTTGCCATTTAAGTCATTTAATTTTAACCAGACTCTCAATTCGTGTTTTTTAGTGATACACATACCAAATATATTCTCAAGTTATTATTCTCAAGGTTACAGAAGATACATGTAGAAAAATAAAATTATGTAGAGTATACTAGAATTGCACCCAAGGAAAATGTTAAGATGGTGTGTCAGTTATCCAGTGTTCAACGAATTTTATAAAAATGTGGATGCTTAAGGTAAAACATACCAGCACTTCAGAGTGTAAGATCCAGCTTCCCATTACTGTGAGTAAATACCTGAGAAGCCATCTAAAGTGATAAGGGGTTTGGCTCACGGTGGCTTCAGAGGTAGACTATGGTCACTAGGGTCCTTTGTTCCTGGGTCACCTGTGGCATAGAGTTAATAGTGGGACAGAGCTGCTTACCTCATGACCACTGGAAAACAAAACCAATTATGTCATAAAGCCATTGAATCAACCCACTGATGACGTCAGAGGTTTCTTGGTCCAACCACGTCTCATTTCTTACTGAGGATCAAGGCTTCAGTAGACGTACTTGGGGGCATGGGGGACAAATACAAACCATAACACAGTTTCTGAGAATCAGGGAAACTGGTCTTGACTCAGCAGACTGTTCTGGCTCTGACCTCTTAGGAGGCTGCATTTGATGTGTGCTTTTTGGGGGTCATCAAAAGTTAACTAGGAATCAGTGCCAGTTATAAGTTCATTTAAGTGGTTGTTGACATGAATCTGCATGTTTCTCATGAGCTGTTGAGTTGAGATCCATGGTCCTTCTCTGACAGCTAATGCATAGCTCATAACATGACAGCTGCCTTCACTGGAGTGATTGAGAACATACAATAAAAGACAAAAGTTATAGCCTTTTATTGATGAAATTGTCATATTTAGCAAATAAAAGACCATCTGGGCCATAGAGAAAGCCCAGTGGTTAGGGCCACTTGCCACTAAGTTGTACAACCTGAGTGTGATCCCTGGGATCCACAT
This sequence comes from Mus musculus, assembly GCF_000001635.26. Classification (NCBI taxonomy): domain Eukaryota; kingdom Metazoa; phylum Chordata; class Mammalia; order Rodentia; family Muridae; genus Mus; species Mus musculus. Next base: position 45,176,302 of record NC_000071.6, read on the forward strand.
GATCAAGAAGAGTGCTGACTCCTGAAAATGACCTCTACAAGTACACACACACACACACACACACACACACACACACACACACACACACACACTGGGGCAATGGGCTATGCACAGACAGTCTGGTCTCCAGTCAGGTTGAAGTCTGAACCCAGGTCAAACCTGGTGGTGGTAATTCCCACATAGATGGGACAGAAGGCATTCCCTCATGTCTCCTGGACCCCTGGCTCCTGTCGAAGTTACTGTCCCCAACAGCCCCCACAGGAGAAGCTGTGGCTAGCAGTCATGTAGACAATGTCCCAAGCTTCTGACCTTCAGGCTAGACTCCTCCCAGTTACCTAGCAACAGCAAGATAAAAAGTCCACTATAAGAGGTGCTGCTTGGCCCCTCCTCACTCTCTTAAGCTTTTACTTTATTTACTCTCCCTCTTACTCTAGCCTTTCTTCTCTCTATCCTTTTCCCCCTTCTCTCCTCTTGGCCATGGCCGGTCTCTCTCTCTCTCTCTCTCTCTCTCTCTCTCTCTCTCTCTCTCTCTCTCTCTCTCTCTCTCTCTCTCTCTCCCTTCTCTCTTTCCCCCTGTCTAGAAAACTAACTCTAAAACCATAGACTGTCTCTGAAGAACTCTCACCTGCTTGGGAACTACCCAGTACCCCCTCCTTACCCCCTGCCCCCTCTTCCCGTATATCTGGGGCCTGGTGCTGCTCCGGGAAAACTCATCTTGACTCAGGAGAGTTGGCCCCTATTCTGTTCTCATCTCCTCTGCTGTATCTAGCATGGGATGCTGGAAACTGAGAACCTGGTACAGGGGCTGCCCCTTGTGCACCCCCTACCGTATGGGGTCAGTGACTTTACACGGCCAGATGCCCACCTGGGGCCGAGTGGAAAGCATCTGGCAGTCCTCCCACATCTGCCTGCCCAGAGCACAGGAACTCTGGCCGGATGTGGGCATTCTCTCCCACTCTCCTCTTCGCCTACACCCCAGGCCAGCAACAAACCAATATATAAATGTAAAATAATAGTAATAGTAATAGTAATAATAATAATAATAATAATAAAGGTATAAGACACAAAGCAAGTGGAGTGTCATTTATAGTTTAAATACACACATTAAAAAAGGTAAAACGTAAATATGGAAGCTCATACATGTAATGAAAGGCAAGTTAAAAGCTTGCCTGAGCTATATATTTACAACCTATCTCAAAAATAAATACATATTTTCAAAAGATGAAAAGAAAAAATCTCTACTTATGGAAATCTAACTTTATGGCATAAAGAATTAGGAAAAAAGAATGAATGACAGGGAAAACCAACAGAAGAAGGTAAATAATACAGATTGGAGCCAAGGTAAATGGGCTGGAGAACAGAAAAGAGAGAGAAAAAAATCAACAAATTAGACTTGGTTCTGTAAAAGATAAAGAAAATTCAACAAATCTGTACCCTGATTATCAAGGAAGCAGTTAGATCCACGCCTGTTTCAAGCAATGTTACACAAGTTAGAAGGATTCTCAGGGCAGAGTGCCTCAATGACACAGTCTGACCTAGTGAGTGTGTGGACCTGGGTTCAACCTCCAGCACAGCAAAACAAGGTAACAAGGAGAACCATAAGAAAACACTACAGGCAATTACATATGCAAAAAACATACAACTTGGATGAAATTAACAAGACCTAGGAACAGACAACCAAGAAAAAAATCAGGAAGAAAATTTTCTCTCTCTTTTTTTTTTCTTTTCTTTTTCGAGACAGAGTTTCTCTGTATAGCCCTGGCTGTTCTGGAACTCACTTTGTAGACCAGGCTGGCCTCTAATTCAGAAATCCACCTGCCACCAGGTGCCACCACGCCAGGCTCAGGAAGAAATTCTGAAAAGCTCAAATTGAACAAAAATTAGTAAGAGATTGATGCAGCCATCCAATTTCTTCCAGTGAAGAAAAGCCAAGAACCAGGACGATTTTGCTGGTGAAGTCTATCCAATACCTATAGGAACAATTCCTACCAGTCTTCCTCAAACAGCTCCAGAAGAGTGAAGAGGAGGCATCACTTCCAAACTCATTCCATGGGCTCATCGTACCAGCTCTTAAATAAAGGAGACTGCAGAGAGAGGAACAAACTGTAGACTAACACCTACTGATAAAGACCAACTGATGCAAAAACAAAATAAAACAAAACAAAACAAAATAAAAACCACCTCATTAAAACAGTAAAACGTAGAACCCAACCATGTTAAGGACACTAGCTCCATGTGGAATGTATTCCTGAAATGCAAAGATGGTTTAACACTCCAGAATGTATCAAGGTAATATTAACAGCACAAATGCAGAAGTAAATTTTCATCTTTTTTTTTTTTTTTTTTTTTTTTTTGCTAAATTCCATTCATTGAACCTAAGTGACTGAGCCTAGTCCTGTCCAAAGGAGGGAAAATTACATAAAGTCCTGAAGACCAGAAGACAAAGGTCACCAGGAACCATTATAAAAGCCAACTACCTCTATCTGTTACTTTTGCACTGCTATAAACAAACACTTGACAATAAAAATAACTTCTGGAAAGGAATATTTATTTTGGCTCATGATTTTGGTAGTTCCACAGTTTATTGTGATGGAGGCTGTGGTAAGGTAAAGCATTTCACATGCTGGCAATATAGAAAGCAGAGAAAATAAATACAGGGATAGTCTGGAGGCAGGTCCAGCTCCCAAGAACACATTCTATAACTTACAGCCTCCAACTATGACCCACCCCCTACCTTTTGCCACCTCCCATAATGCTATCATGTTAGGAATCAATTAGGGTGTTAATACCTTCATTAGGTCCAAGCCATAATAGTCTAAGAGTTTCTGGAAATACCTTTCACAGACACTTCTAAAATTGTAATTTGTTGATCACCTAGATATTCTCAGCCCAATCATGTTTGTAATTAAGACTACACACCTATGGTCACTTAATCTTTGACAAGGGAGCTAAAACCATCCAGTGGAAAAAAGACAGCATTTTCAACAAATGGTGCTGGCACAACTGGCGGTTATCATGTAGAAGAATGCGAATTGATCCATTTCTATCTCCTTGTACTAAGGTCAAATCTAAGTGGATTAAGAAACTCCACATAAAACCAGAGACACTGAAACTTATAGAGGAGAAAGTAGGGAAAAGCCTTGAAGATATGGGTACAGGGGAAAAATTCCTGAATAGAACAGCAATGGCTTGTGCTGTAAGATCAAGAATCGATAAATGGGACCTCATAAAATTGCAAAGCTTCTGCAAAGCAAAAGACACCGTCAATAAGACAAAAAGGCCACCAACAGATTGGAAAAGGATCTTTACCCATCCCAAATCGGATAGGGGACTAATATCCAATATATATAAAGAACTCAAGAAGGTGGACTCCAGAAAATCAAATAACCCCATTAAAAAAGGGGGCTCAGAGCTGAACAAAGAATTCTCACCTGAGGAATACCGAATGGCAGAGAAGCACCTGAAAAAATGTTCAACATCCTTAATCATCAGGGAAATGCAAATCAAAACAACCCTGAGATTCCACTTCACTCCAGTCAGAATGGCTAAGATCAAAAACTCAGGTGACAGCAGATGCTTGCAAGGATGTGGAGAAAGGGGAACACTCCTCCATTGTTGGTAGGATTACAAGCTTGTACAAACACTCTGGAAATCAGTCTGGCGGTTCCTCAGAAAATTGGACATAGTACTACCAGAGGATCCTGCAATACCTCTCCTGGGCATATATCCAGAAGATGTCCCAACCGGTAAGAAGAACACATGCTCCACTATGTTCATAGCAGCCTGTTTATAATAGCCAGAAGCTGGAAAGAACCCAGATGCCCCTCAACAGAGGAATGGATACAGAAAATATGGTACATTTACACAATGGAATACTACTCAGCTATTAAAAAAATGAATTTATGAAATTCCTAGGCAAATGGATGGACCTGGAGGGTATCATCCTGAGTGAAGTAACCCAATCACAAAGGAACTTGCACAATATGTACTCACTGATAAGTGGATATTAGCCCAGAAACCTAGGATACCCAAGATATAAGATACAACTTGCCAAACGCATGAAATTCAAGAAGAACAAAGACCAAAGTGTGGACACTTTACCCTTTCTTAGAAATGGGAACAAAACACCCATGGAAGGAGTTACAGAGACAAAATTTGGAGCTGTGATGAAAGGATGGACCATCTAGTGATTGCCATATGCAGGGATCCATCCCATAATCAGCTTCCAAATGCTGACACCATTGCCTACACTAGCAAGATTTTGCTGAAAGGACCCAGATATAGCTCTCTCTTGTGAGACTATGCCGGGGCCTAGCAAACACAGAAGTGGATGATCACAGTCAGCTATTGGATGGGTCACAGGGCCCCCAATGGAGGAGCTAGAGAAATTACCCAAGGAGCTAAAGGGAACTGCAACCCTATAGGTGGAACAACAATATGAACTAACCAGTACCCGGGAGCTCTTGTCTTTAGCTGCATATGTATTAAAAGATGGCCTAGTTGGCCATCACTGCAAAGAGAGGCCCATTGGACTTGCAAACTTTATATGCCCCAGTACAGGGGAACGCCAGGGCCAAAAAGGGGGAGTGGGTGGGTAGGGGGTTGGGGGGGTGGGTATGGGGGACCTTTGGGATAGCATTGAAAATGTAAACGAAGAAAATACCTAATTAAAAAATAAAAATAAAAAAAAGAATACAAAAAAAAAAAGACTAGCAATCATAATAAAAGACAGTAACCAGTACAATAAAGGGCAAAAAGAGATTCATGAGAGTTACCACTAATCTCTCTTACCAGTGAGTATACAAATCCTTTGAAGATACACCATAGATAAGATGAACTGATAATTTATCATTCAGAGCACAATTCTTGAGATCATGAAATGATAGTACCTATAAATAACCATACTAGGTCAACAAGATTAAAAAGAACTGGCTCTATCAATCCACATATATGGAAATACCAACCAAAGATCATGGCTCTGAGTATCTTAGCTGGTAGCACAATGCCAACATGATTCAGTTACCAAATATCTACTTGTTGAATGGAGAAATGACTCCAAAACATACAAAGGGCTGGAAATAGTAAATGTGTGGGGATCTCCAAGAATTTTTCTCACAGTCTAACAAGGAAAACTGAAAATCTCTCCAACTCTGTTATCCTAATTAGCTTCAGCTGTCAGTATGACTATCAACCTTCCTAATGCTGTGACTCTTTAATACAGTTCCTCATGCTGTGGTGACAACCCCCCCCCAACCAAAACACTATTTTATTTGCTACTTCATAACTGTAATTTGCTGATATGAACAGTAATGCAAATCTCTGTGTTTTCTAATGGTTTTAGGTGACCCCTGTGCAAGGGTTATTCGACACTCCCCAGGAAGTCTTCACTCACAGGTTGAGAACTATTGGTCTAGACTCATCTGAGGGAGAATTGCCCAGATCAGACTGGCCTGAGACCATGTCTATGAGAGATAGCTCTGATTATTGATTGGTGTGGAACGCCCAGCACAATGTAAGCAGCGCCGACCCTAGGCTGTGTAAGAAAGCTGAGAGTAAGGCAGGGAATGACTCAGTACAAGTATTCCCCATGTTTTAGTTCCTTCTTGAGTTACTGCCCTGACTTCCCTTAGTGACTGTCTGGTACCTAAAAGTATAAGCTGAGATGAACCCTTCCCTCCCGTTTTGTCACACTGTTTACCACAGTAACAAAAACCATGTTAGAGTGCCTACAAAACTCTACTTTTCAATCAGAAATAAAATATGCAGTGACATAGAGACTTCTCTCTAGGAACAAACTCCAGCAGAAGGGTTAGAGCACATGCGTAGCCATGCCTTAACATCTGACTGAATCAATCCTCATTTGTGTGGTGTTACATTGAGACTGTAATCCAACTCATAGACACACTAAACATTCAACCGACACCCTCTAAACCCCAGTGAACTTCTTGATAAAGAACATTTAATTAAATGTGACACTATTCACATACACCTAGCACATATATTCATTATATCAACAACTCTTTGAACATTTCCTACATGCCAATATATAATTCCTAGAAAGCAAAGGTCCAGGAATATTCGCTATAGAAATGCATATGGCTGTACAATCTGGGGATGCCAAAGAATCCTCAACAAACCAAATTAGAAACCCTAAACTTATAGTCACTTGTCATTTTTGCTGTCAATCACAGAAGTAACTGAGTCCTGTATCCAATTTAAGATACAGTTGTCACTCCATAGATGGAGAACTATGCTCCCTCCAAATTATAAGAAAGTCAATCATTTGCATGAGTCCTTTCATTGAAAGAACTTTTCAGTTTTGTGCCCAGACAGTGAGATAAAATAATGAGTTCAAATTGCAATATGTTAAAAAAAATGTTGCCATTTTTAGTGGACAAAAAAAATTATGCCACCTTTTGTAAGTCAAAGTGACTAACATTATACATAATATGGAATTTTACCTCTTGTGCCTATAAAATTGGATAAAAGTTGGTTTTAGGGATTTGTGTGTAGTTAGGAAAATCATACACCACAAATGACATAATCATAAATATAAATTGCATGAATGAGAATAGAACTGCACAGCTTGTGACATCATAACTGTTGCAATAATTCTCTCTTGATGTTACAACAAATTAGCAAAAACTTAGCGGCTTGTGCAAATGCAAATATATATCTTCCTAACCTGGATGTCTGGCGTCTGACACAGTTTGCACAGAGTTAAAATTAAGAGCTACCTTCCTCTCTGCATCTAGAGAGTGGATTTTCAAGCTTTCTCTGACTTCTCAATGTTTTCTGGATTGCTTGACTTTAGGACCCTTCCCCCATATGAAATCCAGCAAAGATGGACGTGGTTTCCTCCACCGTTACTCTGTATACTTCTCTGTTTCCATCTCCCACTCTTAAGGACATTAGAGATTGATGGAGAATATTTTTTGTTTAAAAAGTCTGCTGCTTAACTTTCTCCATTCTGTGTACCACTGTGATTCCTCTTTCTCATATAGCAGAGCAGAGACACAAATCCTGGGAATTGGTTCTTGGATACCTCCCATTGTTATAATATCACATATATTATAATATAGGTGACATTTTTCTGCCCAACACAACTGTTAATTCCAAAGTTTGCTATATGCAGTATGAAGAACAGTTTCTCAGCGTTAGAAAGATGCTGCTTGCTGCAGCTCACTCCTGGCAGTGCCCAAGAAAATCGAAGAGGCCTGACTGACTAATTTGAAGGTGCAACCCATTTTTCTCTTCAAGCAACTGTTGACATTCCAGTAATTAGGGTACCAATCCTGCAAATCTCTAGAAATTGAACAGAAGGTGAGACTCATAAGTCACCTGACCTAGCCTTCTGTTTACAAAAATAACCATTTGACTCCCAGGACTGAGAGTTGGTAACTCACTACAGAAAAAGGTATCCAGCATTACTCTGGATGCAGGAAATGAGATGGAGTCCAGAGACACAATGATTAAAGTCCAAGTCTTCTCAATATCTATCCATTGAGGAACATAAGCATAAAGAAAATAATTCCCAGGATACCTGGCAGATGCACAAGAAGAAGCTGAATTTAGTTCCAGAGTGCAGAAGCAGTGTCGGAAGTGGGTAGTTGATGTCTACCAGGGATGGGGTATACAACACAAGAACAGCAGTCCATCTGAATGAATGGAAAGGATTCAAGTGCAAATTCTGGTCAAAAAAGAAAAGATTCACATAAAAGACTTGTTAGAAATACTCAAAAATCAGCATTTGCACTCGGGTTTATACTGAAATCTATTGATTATCCAAGTCAAAAAAAAAAAAAACCCTAAAAAGTGATCCATTCCCATAACTAATATCCACTCAAAAATTCTGCCTGACCATATCACTAAAGGCACTCCCTCCTGGCATCAAGTTCCTCTGGGAGATGAGTAAAGACATTTCCCACTCCAGAAATGGCCTGGCTGGCACTAAAGAAATAACAGATGTGATTTATTCAGCCTTAAGAAATTATACTAAATTATATACTTGCTTTGCATGTCTTAAAGGTTTTTTTTTCCCAAGTTCATTTTCAACAAAGGTAATTTTATTTCCCTCTGACCCTGTTTTCAACAGCAGGACAAAGAGACATGAGTGTTTTTAAGTGACTACATCCTCTTTCATGACTGCAAGAGAGAAAGTCATGCAGGTTGAATATCTGCAAGAATGTGTGAGCACATTCCCTGCTCTAAATTGTATGCACTTTAAAAAAAAAGAAGTTCCATTTAGTTGTGGGGTCTTAAAGGAAGGCCACCCATGCTCAGTTGTTATTGCCACTGTTTCTTAGCACAGTGAGAAGGATTCTGAGGAGACAGTAAAAAAATGCTTTCTTGTAGAGACTTGGGCAAAACAAACTGATGACTATAACAATAAAAACAGTGACTCAAAGAGTTAGACCTCAAAGCAATGCCCAGTGCATCTCCTTGGATATTAGAATACGAACAAGACGGGAGAGAGATGACAAGTGTAAAACTGATATTTGTGCCAAGGACTGTGTTCAGTTTAATTCTCCAAACTGTTCTCCACAGTAAGCCAAAGTCCAGTAAATCAGTCTCTAGAGAGGATATTGCCCCAGACTATAAATGTAAGCTAATTCACATTATTAACTCTCATCATGACAGTTTCTGTAAGTCCTGGCACATCTCTGGAGCCCTGGAGTTGTGTCCTCACAGCCTCCTCAAAGCCTGGGAATGCCACGAGGCACTGTCTATGACAACCCTTAATGTTGGTACCACACTTTAGTTCCCCCCTCTGCAGTCTCTCACTGAGGTGAAAAAAGTATTTCTGCCAAGTACCTAATTCTCAAGTTTCTATGTTCATCAACTCTTACCCTATCAGACCAAGTCTTGTTTCTGCCATCATTGCCATACCACAGCCATGCTTGAGGTCCATGCAGAGTTAGGAGGAAGAACCTGAAATGCCACCCAGAATGCTTCTCATTTTAACTCCTAGTTACCAAGGGCGAATCTTCAAGGCCACCATGAAACTGTTCCCTATAATTTCTACATTTGACACAGTCTTAAATCCTGGCTTAACGACCCTCACCCCACACAGATTCCATCCAGGCCTTATCTTTTTCTGTCTCTCATTAGACATCTTCAGAACTCTATGCCTTTCATTTCCTTGAGCCAATGACCCATGTGATATGTGACACAGCTATAAATTGATTAATCAAATGCACGAAGGCATCCCTAGATTACAACTGTTGCTCCAAGGAGACTATATCTACAAATAAATGAAGCTTTGGGAAGTTACTAAGTTGATGAAGTTTTTACAGGTTGGAGTTGGAAGCCCAGGTCTGCTTCAGTCTAAGTGATTGCATCTTCAGACTTCCTAAACATAGCTTATGCAGCATGCCTAAGAAAGAACATCAGTTTATGAAAGTGCCAGACTTCTTCTTTTAGTTCTGATGGTTACAGTGCATCCGTCTCATCTCAGGATCTAATTTAGTCTCTCCATATAAGCCTGGGGGATCGAAGTGCAAATATCTCTGAAGTGTCCTTCCTCATTCCTTGCTCATAGACAACCCAATGACTCTAGATCCTGTGCATCTACCACCTTAGAAGGCTTTTTTATTTATTTGCTAGGTGTCAAATGGAAGCTCTAAAATGCTGGAATTTATGTCACCATGAGCCAGGAAGTCAAATCTTCATAGTTTATAAAATTTAAGAATATCCTGAGGATGTCTGTAGAATGTAGCGAAGTAGCCACAACTCCAGAAGACATGATGAGGTATTCCTCAAAGAGTAGCAATCCTGCAACAATAATTCACTTGACCATGTCTCCCAAGAATGCTCTTGACAAACCTACAATGATACAGGTAAGATTTAGGACTCAATTTAGTAAAGAAAGTTGTCCCGAAGGAAGACAATTCTTTACTATGTGGAACCTCTCCATAAAAGTGCACATCTCTGGAGTCATCTCATTGCTTGTTCCCTATTCAGATTCTTTCAAGAAAAAGAAAAGAAAATTTTTCTTTCTTTTTAGAGTTATTTATTTTATGTGAGTACATTGTCTCTGTCTTCAGACACAGCAGAAAGATCCCATTACCGATAGTTGTGAGCCACCATGTGGTTGCTGGGAATTGAACTCAGACCTTTGGAAGAACAGTCAATGCTCTTAACCACTGAGCCATCGCTCAAGCCCCAAGAAAAAATTTTCAATGTTTTATGATCTAGCTTGCTTCTGTTTCCCTTAGAAGCCATCGTTTATTAGGGGTGGGGGGGATCTTACTGTATTAATGCTGAGAAACATCTTTCTCCAGTTAAGGAAGACTGATGTAGGAGTATCCTGATATGAGACTAAATACAAGAAGTCAAACATCCCAACTATAGAGACTGTGGCTCTGTGAAGAAAGGTCCTCAGAAGGTTCTACACTGAAAATGTCAACCAACAGAGAAGAAAATAGAAAAGCCATCTTTTGGTGGCTACTACTGAAATAACTGTGGCAGGAAGAATCAGTACCAAGGACCTCAGATGAAATCTTGGTAGAGAGCACAATGCTTCCATGGTGACAAATGCTGCCTACAGTGGGGTGAGGCAACTCTACATTTCAGGGTTCTGATCAAGCTGTCACAGTCTCACCTACTTCCTAGACTACGTACAGAGGACACAGCAAGTGTTTTCCTGCAAGTGGTTTTGCCAAATGCTTGCTCTGGATCTAATTAAGTGTTTATATCCAATTTTTAATTCACGCAGGAATTAGAACTAGAAATCCAAAGCCACAGCAAAGTATTCAATAATTTAAGAAAGAAGAGCCTTCTCCGCTAAACCGGAATCTAACTCCTGTCACAGTTGCTTGTTATGTCTCTTAAGTATCTTTTAACATAGTTCAACTTCCATTTTATTTATTTGTTTATTTTTATCACTCAGACTTGTTGAAGACTTTGGGGACACCAAGCCTAATCACTTGGGTAGTAAGTGCATCAACTGGTTATTTGATGAATATGGCCTTCATTCTTTACAGATTTGTAAGTATTTATGGATAAAATGTTGTATCTATAATTTGCTTTAAAATTCAGCATACAAAAATATGCAACCAATACAGTAAAATACACATATTTGAATTGTATAGACTTGGCAAGTCTATGATGGCTCAGATGACATACTGTCTTCTCTACTTTTTGACATTTGACATAACTATTTTTAAAAGAGCTATATCACCCTACTGGCTTTGGGATGAATTGGAGTAAGGGAGGCATGTAGATTCTAAGAAAGCCCTTCCCCTATGCTTTCGAAGTCCAACGACATCAAGGACAGTGGCTTACCTCTTCCTTATCTTATAGAGGAGAGTGTCTCCCGAGAGACAAAGTGACTTTGCCCAGATCCCCCATCACTAACAGGCATACCCAGCATCTCCCCTCTGTGCCAGGCACTGTGTAGTCTTGCAATCTTTGAGCTTTTGGACAAAATGGAAATAGAGTCAGAATGGAGATAGCTTATACTGCTTTCAGAATTCCAAGGTGGGACAGCCTGGAATGTGCTTTCTCTGCCTCAGTTAGACTTGCTGATTGGAGGAAGGTCTGGGTGCATTCATTTCCAAGCCAGGATATAACAGAGTCAGTGGAAGGACGTAACAAATCAGAACATTTTCTTGAATGAGAAGAAATCCAAACCTCTTCTCTTGGATTTTTCTGAGCCTCCAATGAAAAAGATTTCTCATAAGCTCATGTGTCTGCATATTTGGGCCCCAGCTGATGTTTAGGAAGATGTCCTAAGGAAGTGGAGCCTTGCTGCAGGAAGTAGTCACTGAAGGTGGGCCCTGAGTCTTTATAACTCAAACACTCCCTGTTCTTGCTCTATGTCCTAAGTATGGATGAAATGTGACTACCACCCTCCTGCTCCCATTACTATGGCTCCCTGCCTGCTGCTATGACTTCCTCACCACAAGGGACTGTATCCCTCTGGAATTGTGAAACAGAATGAGCTTTTTCTCTTGTAAGTTGCTTTTATCATGATATTTTATCGTAGCAATGAAATGATAACTAAGATGGAATATTTTTTTTAGATATCAGAATACTTTATTTTTTCTTTTTTTAATTAGGTATTTTCTTCATTTACATTTCCAATGCTATCCCAAAAGTCCCCCATACCCTCCCCCCCCCATCTCCCCTACCCACCCACTCCCACTTCTTGGCCCTGGCATTCCCCTGTATTGAGGCATATAAAGTATGCAAGACCAATGGGCCTCTCTTTCCAATGATGGCCAACTAAGCCATCTTCTGATACATATGCAGCTAGAGACACGAGCTCTGGGAGGGGGGGGATTACTTATTAATTCATATTGTTGTTCCACCTATAGGGTTGCAGATCCCTTCAGCTCCTTGGGTACTTTCTCTAGCTCCTCCATTGGGAGCCCTATGATCCATCCAATAGCTGACTGTGAGCATCCACTTCTGTGTTTGCTAGGCCCCAGCATAGCCTCACAAGAGACAGCTCTATCTGGGTCCTTTCAGCAAAATCTTGCTGGTGTATGCAATGGCAATGGTGTCAGCGTTTGGAGACTGATTATGGGATGGATCCCCAGGTATGGCAGTCTCTAGATGGTCCATCCTTTCGTCTCAGCTCCAAACTTTGTCTCTGTAACTCCTTCCATGGGTGTTTTATTTCCAATTCTAAGAAGGGGCAAAGTGTCCACATTTTGGTCTTCATTCTTCTTGAGTTTCATGTGTTTTGCAGACTGTATCTTGTATCTTGGGTATTCTAAGTTTCTGGGCTAATATCCACTTATCAGTGAGTACATATCATGTGAGCTCTTCTGTGATTGGGTTACCTCACTCAGGATGATGCCCTCCAGGTCCATCCATTTGCCTAGGAATTTCATAAATTCATTTTTTAATAGCTGAGTAGTACTCCATTGTGTAAATGTACCACATTTTCTGTATCCATTCCTCTGTTGAGGGGCATCTGGGTTCTTTCCAGCTTCTGGCTATTATAAATAAGGCTGCTATGAACATAGTGGAGCATGTGTCCTTCTTACCAATTGGAACATCTTCTGAATATATGCCCAGGAGAGGTATTGCTGGATCCTCAGGTAGTACTATGTCCAGTTTTCTGAGGAACCACCAGACTGATTTCCAGAGTGGTTATACTAACTTGCAATCCCACCAACAATGGAGGAATATTCTTCTTTCTCCACATCCTCAACAGCATCTGCTGTCACCTGAATTTTTGATCTTAGCCATTCTGACGGGTGTGAGGTGGAATCTCAGAGTTGTTTTGATTTGCATTTCCCTGGTGATTAAGGATGCTGAACATTTTTTCAGGTGCTTCTCAGCCATTTTGTATTCCTCAGGTGAGAATTCTTTGTTTAGCTCTGAGCCAATGGGGTTATTTGATTTTCTGGAGTCCACTTTCTTGAGTTCTTTATATATATTGGACATTAGTCCCCTATCTGATTTAGGATAGGTAAAGATCCTTTCCCAATCTGTTGGTGGCCTTTTTGTCTTATTGATGGTGTCTTTTGCCTTACAGAACCTTTGCAATTTTACGAGGTCCCATTTGTCAATTCTCCATCTTACAGCACAAGCCATTGCTGTTCTATTCAGGAATGTGCCCATATCATCGAAGCTTTCCCCCACTTTCTCCTCTATAAGTTTCACTGTCTCTGGTTTTATGTGGAGTTCCTTGATCAACTTAGATTTGAGCTTAGTACAAGGAGATAGGGTTGGATCAATTCGCATTCTTCTACATGATAACCACCAGTTGTGCCAGCACCATTTGTTGAAAATGCTGTCTTTTTCCACTGGATGGTTTTAGCTCCCTTGTCAAAGATCAAGTGACCATAGGTGTGTGGATTCATTTCTGGGTCTTCAATTCTATTCCATTGGTCTACTTGTCTGTCTCTATACCAGTACCATGCAGTTTTTATCACAATTGCTCTGTAGTACAGCTTTAGGTCGGGCATGGTGATTCCCCCAGAGGTTCTTTTATCCTTCAGAAGAGTTTTTGCTATCCTAGGTTTTTTGTTATTCCAGATGAATTTGCAGATTGCCCTTTCTAATTCGTTGAAGAATTGAGTTGGAATTTTGATGGGGATTGCATTGAATCTGTAGATTGCTTTTGGCAAGATAGCCATTTTTACTATATTGATCCTGCCAATCCATGAGCATGGGAGATCTTTCCATCTTCTGAGTTCTTCTTTAATTTCTTTCTTCAGAGACTTGGAGTTCTTATCATACAGATCTTTCACTTCCTTAGTTAGAGTCACACCAAGGTATTTTATATTATTTGTGGCTATTGTGAAGGGTGTTGTTTGCCTAATTTCTTTCTCAGCCTGTTTATCCTTTGTGTACAGAAAAGCCATTGACTTGTTTGAGTTAATTTTATATCCAGCTACTTCATTGAAGCTGTTTATCAGGTATTGGAGTTCTCTGGTGGAATTTTTAAGGTCACTTATATATACTATAATATCGTCTGCAAAAAGTGATATTTTGACTTCTTCCTTTCCCATTTGTATCCCCTTGATCTCCTTTTGTTGTCGAATTGCTCTGGCTAGGACTTCAATTACAATATTGAATAGGTAGGGAGAAAGTGGGCAGCCTTGTCTAGTCCCTGATTTTAGTAGGATTGCTTCCAGCTTCTCACCAATTACTTTGATGTTGGCTACTGGTTTGCTGTAGATTGCTTTTATCATGTTTAGGTAAACACAGATAGCCTTTGTGGCTCAGTCAAGCCCTGTAGGACTGTCCTATTATTAGGACACTTGGAAGGAACTTCGTGATATAAAAGACGGCTCACAAACTTAGCCAATGCTCAAATGCCTCCATTTTACCTTTCTCTCCAAAAGATATTGATCTGTCTCTGTCATAAACCACAGACAAAGGCCTTATCAGCAAGACGGCCATTTAATAACAAACTGTGCAGGTTTCCTCACATTTTTCTTTGCCCAGAAAATAAAAAAAACTTTTGCCTATCAAAATATGTACTTCATATTAGCTCAGGAAACCAAAAAGAAGGGGGAAAGATCTTCATTCTGTTACAGCAATAAAGGTTTCCTTCTCGAGCGATAATCAAGTCTGCATAATTAAAACCGCTCCGACTGCTGAACTCATTTTCAGACTGGAGCTTTCTTCCTGTAGCAACACTTACCAGAGAAGTTCTGCTGTGAATGAATTTAACCGTGAGTCTAATTACAATTTTAATGAATATCTTCAGCCCTGCATGTAAACGTGCACTCTAAGGCTTAGCTTTCCGTTAGGGTGTTTTAAGGTCTTTTCATTTTTAATATAAAGGAATGTGTTTGGCAAAATGATTGTGCAGAAAAGAAATACTCTTTTTGGTTCTGTTTGGTTCTGTTTTGATGATCAAGTGGAAAATGCAAAATGCCAGCTATTTTAAAAAGCCTGTGTGGTATATAGACATTTAATCATTAATTGCCAAGTAGTAAAGATGGGCAACACCTGGGCGTGTTTGTATGCCCTCTTCACTTTAGGGTGAATACTTCAAAATCCTGAAATCCAAAAACGTTTTATCAAATGAGGTAAAATAAGAGGAAGGATAGACTTTTCTTCTTTAAAAAACATTTTAAAGAAGAACACAAATGCTGAGATAGCCTCATGCATCGCCCATGGTCTAGGAGGGCCTATGTTCTTCAGACTAGTCCTCCATGAACAGCAGTGTTGGGACTCTGAGGTTAACATAAAAAGTAGAGCAGAGTGGGGGAATCTGGGAAGCTTGTTTCTTTCAACAGCACATATAAAGTACACAGTGTTGTGGTTGTTGCTATTGCTGCTGCTGTTGTTATTGTTGCTGTTTTTGTTGTTGCTGTTGTTACTATTGTTGCTGCTGCTGTTGTTGTTACTGCTATTGTTGCTGTTGTTACTGCTGCTGTTGTTGCTGTTGCTCTTGTTGTTTGATAGTGTCTCATGTAGCCCAAGTTGATATAGTATAGCTGTCTGGCCTTGAGCTTCTAATCTTCCTACCTCTACCTCCTTGGTGCTAGGATTATGCCTGGCTCTTTCACCTTTACCCTTAGCTAGCACATCCTCATAAACAGAGCTGCCAATGCCTTCCTCTAATCCTCTAAGAATCACTGTGAGGATAAGACAAAATGGGTGTGGGAACAGCCAGTCCTTGGTCTCTCCCACTGCAAGGACTGTGAGTTTCCTTCCTCCCTCTCTTCACAGGCTGTTCCCTATCTCTTCTAGGTTTGTGTGCTAGTTATCTCATGAACTCAATGGCCCAGAACTGAAGAGACAAAATGACACACCCTAGTTCTATGACAACAAAAAGAAACATATGATACACAGTCTTTTTAAATTAATTATATTATTATTATTATTATTATTTTCTTATTCACTTTACATCATGTTCACTGCCCCCTCATGATCACCCCCCAACAATTCTTCCCTCACCCCTTCCCCCTTCTCCTCTGAGTGGATGGAGGTCCCCCTGGGTATCACACACCCTGGCACATCAAGTCTATAAGGCTAGGCACATCCTCTCCCACTGAGTCCAGACAAGGCAGCCCAGCTAGAAGAACATATTCCAGAGACAGACAACAGTTTTGATAGCCTCCACTCCAATAGTTTGGGATCCACATAAAGACCAAGCTGTACTTCTGCTACATATGTGTGGGGAGGCCTAGGTCCAGTCCATGTATGTTCTTTGGTAGTTCAGACTCTAAGAATATCAAGGGTCCAGGGTAGTTGATTCTGTTGATCTTTCTGTGGAGTTCCTTTCCCCTTTGGGGCCCCAATTGCTCCTCCTATTCTTCCATAAGAGTTCCCAAGGTCCATCCACTGTTTGGCTGTGGGTGTCTGCATCTGTCTAAGTCAGCTGGTGGGTGGAGTGTCTTAGAGGACAGCCATTCTGGACTCTTTTCTGCAAGCATAACAGAGTATTATTAATAGTGTCAGAGATTGTTGCTTGTCCTTGGGATGGGTCTCAAGTTGGCCTGGTCACTGATGGCCACTCACTCAGTCTCTGCTCTATTCCCCATCCCTGAATTTCTTATTGTCAGGATTAATTTTAGGTTGAAAGTTTATAGGTGGATTGGTGTCTCTATCACTCCATTGAGGTTCCTGCCTGGCTACAGGAGGTGGCCTTTTCAGGTTCCATATTCCCAGTGCTGTGAGTCACAGCTAAGGACACTCCCACTGATTCTTGGGCGCCTCCCTTACCCTGGGTCTTTTTCACTTTCTGGAGATATCCACTACCTCTACACCCCCATCAGTTGATTTTTAATAAAGAAGTCAAAACCATACAATATAAAAAAGAAAGCATCTTTAACAAATGGCTCTGGTCTAACTGGATGTCTACATGATATGCAGTCTTATAGTCAGGATTTTAAAAATGGAAGGGCTTCTAGCAGAGGCAGCTGTAATAGGAAGGTAAGACTAATGACAATGTATGTTTGAAAAAGCAAGAGAAATGAGATGCAATTGGTTGACCAGAATCTCTTACAGTTGAGCTTGTCTTTCTGTTCATGTTGTCTGCCTTAATGTTGCATAAGCACAATTATTGTTAGGGAGAGTTTTTATAGTGTACATTTTAGTGACAAAAACCTGTTACAGAGCAGTAAAAGCAACATGAAACCATTTTTGTTCATAATATATATGTATGCATATTATAAATACATGTTGCATATGTTTATAAATTTGTGTGATGCATGTATTTTTATACATGTAATATGAAATGAATTTTAATAATATTCAACTTCAGGCTGTGATAGCATAATAATATTTTCCAAAACACCTATTGACTTAAATAGAAAAAATATATCATATTTCCTAATTTACCTCAAAGGAAGACATTATTACATTTACACAATAAAATAAAAGCTAAAGCAAAGAAAACCACTGCATTCCTAGCCTTCAAACATACAACACCTTATTTCTCCATTTGCTTGTGGTTCTTCTTATAAAAATCACTGTCCTTAAGCAAGTACAGTTTTGTTTTTCTTAGTCCAACAACAGAGGAATGGATAAAGTGTGCATAATGGACTTTAATTCAGACATAAAAAACAACGAAGCCATGCTGTCTGCCAGAGGAGGAGTACAACTGGTGTTGATTATATTAAGTGAATTAAGCCAGTCTCAAATGACAACTATGTTTTCTCTCATCTGTATTCCTAGATTTTCTAAGCACAGAGGGCATGTACATATGACAAGAGAGTATAACTAAAACTGTCCAGGGAGTAAGGAGACCAGCGGGAATGAGGGAGGGCAAGGAGGGGGAAGGCTGCTGACTATGTTCCCTGTAAACTTACACAAATGCTTAAATAAAAACAGGGGAAAATCATCTCACCATCGTTCAAATCTCCACACTAGAGTTTAAAACAAAAATTCTATGTCCATTTTCAACAGTAAAACCAAAACAAAGACAGGCAACATATGTATTTTCCTAAAGGAGCTTAGCATAGCAGGGCCAGATGACACAAGCCCATAATGCCAGCTACACAGGCGGGGGGGGGGGGGGTACAGAGGATGTCAGGTCAGAGATGACCAGGACTGCCCAGTTTACAGAGTGAATTCAAGGTCAGCCTGGAAAACTCATTAAGACCTTGTCTCAAAATAAACGGTAAAGGGGGGGGGGGGGTTGTGGATGGAGATTAGTGGTGAAAAAGTTATTTCATATGATGAAGGGCCCTAGGTTCTATCCTCGGCACCACTTACAGTGCACATGTACACACACACACACACACACACACACACACACACACACACACACGTGAATTTAATAGCCCATTGAATCTGTTTCTTGTTCTCCCAAAACCATCCCGGAAAATGCCAGCAAGTTGCTTGAGAATTGAACTCTGAATAGTTTAAGAATGAAAAGCTGAGGTCAACAAAAAGAGATGGGGAGGGGGGAATGACTGACATTAAGGCTTTTAACTCTAGGATGACAGACAATATGTGAAATGATTGGGCTGTCACCAAAGGTGGGACTTAAAAATACTCATTAAAACAAACATACTAAGCATTATGAGATGCATAAATTTCACATTGGTTGACTAAGCTACCAAGGTGTTTATCTCCCCTCCAGTCTCTCTCTCTCTCTCTCTCTCTCTCTCTCTCTGTGTGTGTGTGTGTGTCTCTCTCCCCCTATGTCTCTGTCTCTCTGTCTCTATATGTGTATATGTATGTGTGATTTTGTTCAAATTAGTTAGAAACTTGGACAATGTTTTCAAAATTCTCATCTTGAAGAAATGGTTCACTGCTCCAAATATCATGTATTCAATTTGCTCTCCTAGTTCATAGCATTGATAATGCTAAGACTGTATGGTTACAGACAATAAAATAGCCCAACTCTACGTGAAGCTTTTGTATTAAAAAATTATACATCTCTCTATATGATATTTCAAAGCAAGTTTTGTTTTACTGTAATAAATGGATTGTTTCGATGAAGGCAAAGCCATGATGTTCAATTGGAAAGATAGCATGTGTGAAAGTACCTGTCAGTAACAACCATTTATAAAACATTTAAAGGTTTGTAGCTGCTTTGTGAATAACTATTTGTGGGATGGTAAGGGGTGGGCGAGGGGGCATCAGCAGCCTGTCAACTGCGGAACAATTTACAGACAAATATCACTGTAACCTATTCACATTACAAATCAGAGTCGATATTTCACATTGTCAGAGCTGTACCATAAAAGGTGATATTTATATAAATACATACACACTGAGAGATATGATATATATGGACACTATGAGAAGCCTAGTAATTCATTTCAGCTGTGGCTACAAAGGGCTAAAAGGCTTCATGGAGATGACTCAGGAGGGTCACAAGGTACAGATACTTGGATCTTGAAAAATTATGTAATATACTTACCTGAAACACGGCCATTATTTTTACAAGTCAAATATCAGGAGAGTCCCCATATACCTTTTAATTTCAAGGCTATGTTCTTCTTAGTCTTTTTATAGGGGTTGAATCAGGTTGGAAGGAAAATTCCAACCAAATGAAAACCAGTTCTTGCCAATAGCCAGGCTCAACCTCAGATCCACATCCAGCAAAATTATACAACTTAAAATGCAGTCAGGGTAGTGCTTCAAAAAGTGATAATGAGATTCCTCCAAGCTGGACCCGTTTCCCAGTTCTTAAGGACAGCTGCTTTGCCAGGTGGTGTGATGTTGGATCACACAGGGGTCCATGAAAACTGTGCACATAAGAACAGACGTCATAAAGCACCAGGCTGGGTGCTGCAAGAGTGGGGGTCAGTCCTCTTTCCTCATTAGAGGCTGGGTGACCTTGAGTGAGTAAATTAACCTCACCGAGCAATCCTGAATATGCTTGATACTGGGGAAATTATGTCACATTTATTTTGATGTAAGATGCATGAAAAAATATAAGCTAATGTTAGTATTTTTAACTGACACTATCCTGAGAAAATTCCTAAAAATTCTGGGAACATTGACAGTGGATTTTTAGCCCGTGCTAGGCAATCTGAAACATATGCTAGAAAAATATTTTGAAAGTTTAAAAAGATCATATCAATTATATTCATGACAAATTTAATGGATCTTGGTTTGGAAAAGAAAAAAAAAACAGTTTCTGAACATTTACCATGAACTTAATCCTGTGCTCCAGGCTTCAACTGCCTTTTAACTCAATATAACTAAGGGAGTATCCAGCCCCCTTTTTTCAGAAGGGAAAAGACACCAGCCTGGGGATGAGGAAGTGCAGGTCCTGGGTCTTCTTACATACTTTATTCTGCTATGGAAGATGCAACTGTCCTACCAATGAGATCTGAATGTAGAAACTAACATACTTCTCTGGCATGAGAGATATAAGGTGAATAAGCACAGAAGCCTGGAGGCTCACAGGAACATGAACACAATCCAAGTGACCATTGCTGACCATTTGGAGTCATTACTTAAAGTAGGGAATGATGAAGAAGAATACAAATAAGCATTAGCAGTTTTTCTTTAAAAATATATCAATATTCATTTATTCCATAGAGCTAATCATTAAGAACTGCTTCAGAAAAGCAGTACATTTCTCAAAGTATTGGGACAGTTTTCCTGAATCATAACACAGGTGGGTACTGGTTCAATCAAATAAAATACTTCCCAGAGCAGCTTGACTTCTGAAATAAGACATAGGCTCTAGACTTGACATTGTATCCGCTGCCCCCTTATTATTTTATTCATTTCTTTCTGCCATGGTATGAATAATTTTTCCCATTTGTCAGGTATGTGCTGCAGTAATAGAATAGAGAAGGGACAGAAGGAACTGAGGGGGTTTGCAGTCCCACTGTGAGAGCAACAGTGTCAACTGACCAGACCCCCCCAGAGCTCCAGGGGACTGGACCACCAACCAAAGAATACACACAGAGGGACCCATGGCTCTGGCCGCATATGTGGCAGAGGATGGCCTTGTTGAAGATCAGTGAGAGGAACAGGCCTTGGGCCTGAGGGGGTTCGATGCCCCAGTGTAGGGGGATGTTAGGGCTGGAAAGTAGGAGTGAGTGGATGGATGAAAGAGCACCCTCATAGAGGCAGGGGGAGTGGGAGTGGGATAGGAGGTTCTGGAGGGGAGACCTGGAAAGGAGAAAACATGTGAAATGTAAATAAAGAAAATAGCTAATAAAAGGAAAAACAGATTTTTTTAAAAAGTGAATTGTCTTATACCATATTTCTGTAAATTACCAGAAACTCTCCTTTGGAATCAGTTACTAAACCATGCTGTTAATTGCTTTCCTGCAGTTCAGATTTTGTCCAGTGTTGTCAAGCAGAGGCAGTGGTACCCCTTCCCTAAGACATAATAAAACTAGAACTGAAAATTTTATTCCCCACAACATGTGACATAAGAAAGAAAGGGCCCGTTATTGTTAATGATTGCTAATAAGTGCAAGGAACTTTCATATCTTTCTCTTACTTTTTTTCTAGAATAAAATTCACAACTTATTTTTAAGGTATATTATAGCCTCTCGATCCATAACTTGGAACAAGGAAGTTGCATTCTGTTATAAAAACCTGGCATTTATTTAAATAAGCATCTTACATTATTCATAATCCAAACCTGAGAAAGTATTATTTTAGATGAAAATTCCTTAAAGATTTGCACACACACCCCTAGAAATCAAGGCAAAGAAAAGTTTATACCTCTGCTAGAAATTTCATATCACATAACCAGACATGTTCACACACATATGCATGATTTTCACAAGATATCCTAGAAACATGCTATACACACTAATACTTTCTATTTTGTTTTGTTCTTTTCATTTCATTTTTAAACTTCCTTTTTCCAACTCAAGAAATTTGTTCCATGGCTCACCAAGAGCCAAGATCTACAATTTGAAAAACACTGATAAAGCAAGCACAAGTCTCACAGATATCTGTTTCCTCCAAATTGATCTTTAGAGAATGGCTGGTTCATACGGGGGTTATCAATCTATAGCACAGTGCAGAATCTATGTGCTCTGGGTTTTGTGAAATGTACTTACTTATCTTGTAATATATATATATATATATATATATATATATATATATATATATATCTTTAATTTTGGGCACTCTTTCTTTAGACATTATAAAAATCAAAACTTGGAATTCCACATGCATGGTTATATGCAGCATATATAGAAGTGAGCTTGAATGTTGTTGATTCTGACAAATCTTACTATGATGTTGCACCATGGTTTTCTAGAAAATGTCTCTTATAGTGGAGAGTTATTCTCTAATCATAATTACCCTATTGATATATGGCTTTTAATGATATATGGCAATTTTTAAATGACAGATTTTTCAGTCAATAATTTTTGCCTTCCAATACCTGGCTTTTTCCTAATCAAGCTTCATCAACTTTTGCAGATTTTTCAGAGACACCAGTGATTTGACAAAAGTTCAAGTTCTCTCTCTCTCTCTCTCTCCAGTTCCCTGCCACTTTATGAGTGTGTGTGTGTGTGTGTGTGTGTGTGTGTGTGTGTGTCCCACCTGTAGCTGATACCCACAGAGGCTGAAGAAGCTATCATATCCCCTGGAGCTAGAGTTAAGGGCAGTTATGAGCCATCCAGTGTGGCTGCTATGAACTGAACTGCTATCCTCTGAAAGAGCAGCAAATGCTCTTAACAGATGAACCTTCTCCAGCTCTATAACTGACTCTTAGTAAGCACATACTCCCAGTAGAAACATACAACATCAAGGCAACTGGATCTACAGAAGAAATGGAAAATGGGAGACAACCCAAAGATAGGTTCAAAAATGTGTTAGAATATCTCCACTAATGCATCATTGAAGTTATAGACACTGTGGGGGAGTGTCTGAAAGTATCATAGCTTGGGGTCTCTAGAGAGAAGAACCCAAGAAAAACTCCAGCTCTCTATGACTCAAAAAGGAGCAAAAGCAGCTGGAGTTTGGGGGCCACCCCCATCCCTCTCTCTAGATACATATGGGTAAAGAATCTCTTCATAGAAAGTACGTCATCCCAGACTTCAGGCTGCTCCCTCCAGTTCCTCAGCATCCCTTAGGTCCCAGATCTCATTATCCCTAGTTGGATTTTAAGTTCAGACTTAAAAACCTGGAATAGCGGGGAATATTAGTTTATTACATATGAGGGCAATGATGGTTCAAGTCTCCAGTTTAGACACCCAAAAGCTCATGGAATTAACTCATAAGAATGTCAGGAATGAAGGTAATATAGCCTTCTGCAGAAGTTGCACAACAGTCTTAAAAAGAAGAAAGTAGCTGATAAGATCTGAGAACATGAACAAGGCTGATATACAACAATGAAAACACAACAAAGAAAGTGATACAATTTACATATTGAGTATCCACTGAAGTGTTACAGGGTTGGTCTCCAGGGTAACAATATCAGAAGGTATTGGAATCTTTAAAAGGTGACACATAAGGAATGATTCTTAAATCACTACTAACATGCCCTTGGAGAGGACTGTAGCAACTCTGGCTTCTTCCTAATCTTTTTTCTTGGCCATGGAGTGAACAGTTTTCCATACTACTTGCTCCTCACCATTGCCAGCTAGCATTCCGACCAGAAGCCCAAAGTACTGAATCCTTCCAATCTTGGACTGCTTCTTAGTTATTTTTCTATTGTTATGAAGAAACACCATGACCAAGTTATTGCTAAAGAAACAGTTGGATTTTGGTCTTGCTTACAGTTTGAGAAGGCTAGACTCTATGACTATGATGGCAGGGAGCATGGCAGCAGTCAGCCATGGCTTTGAGCCAGTAGTTAAAATCTTACATCCTTATCCCCAGTGACCAACATCCTCCAACAAAGCCACATCTTATAATCCTTCCCAAACAATCTCAACTACTGGGGAATAAGTATTGAAACGCATGAGCCTATACAGATCAATCTCATTTAAACCATTACTCTCTGTTATCCTTAAAACTGAGAGCCAAATAAATTAATTCACTCCACAACTCAATTGTTTCAGGTATGTCCTTATAGTGAAGAAATGCTAACACAGAAATCTCTGCCTTTGAAATGACAGAAGAATGGAACGAGACCCTAAAGGTGCATTTGGAACACTGGATGAGGGGATCTGTATGCTATGCAATCCAATGAATGGAGAAATTGTCACAAACTCGAGACATAATGACAACCACATTCTGTCAGCCAGGAAGTGGGTTAAATGTTGTTATATAACCACAATGGAATTGTACCTATCTTTTAAGAAAATTTACAACATTATGAACCCAGGGGGCACTTTGTTAAGTGAAATTATTCAAATTTGAAACTCCTATTGTGTGAGTTAGGCTCTGTGAGGAATTTAGAATAGTTAAACACATAGAAGACAGTACAATGGTGATTTCAAGGTCAGGGATGAATATTGTCTCAGTTATGCAAGAGAAACAGATATTAGAATCTACTGTACACAACAGTGCTGCTATTAGGCCATATTCTGTGGCTGATAACACCACATCGCAGGCTTTCTGTATTATAAAAAGATATACTTAAAGTTTGGCTCATGGTTCTATTCAAATGTTGGGATATTTGGTGATAACTTTCTGGCTGAGAGACCAGAAATAGTCCAGGATATTCTTTGGTGCATGTGGTGAGTGTCAAGAAGTAAATATGTGCCCTGCTCTTGTCTTCACATAGAGCTACAACCGTGCATTCCATTCATTCACAGAGGCTCTCACTTTGATTTTTTTTACATTTTTATTAGGTATTTTCTTCATTTACATTTCCAATGCTATGCCAAAAGTCCCCCATGCCCTCCCCCCAACTCCCCTACCCACCCACTCACACTTCTTGGCCCTGGCATTCTCCTTTACTGAGGCATATAAAGTTTGCAAGACCAATGGGCCTCTCTTTCCAATGATGGCCAACTAAGCCATCTTCTGATACATATGCAGCTAGAGACACAAGCTCTGGGGGGGGGGGGGGTACTGGTTAGTTTATATTGTTCTTCCACCTATAGGGTTGCAGACCCCTTTAGCTCCTTGGGTACTTTCTCTAGCTTCTCCATTGGGGGCCCTGTGATCCATCCAATAGCTGACTGTGAGCGTCCACTTCTGTGTTTGCTAGGCCTGGGCATAGCCTCACAAGAGACAGCTATATCTGGGTCCTTTCAGCAAAATCTTGCTGGTGTATGCAATGGTGTCAGTGTTTGGAGGCTGATTATGGGATGAATCCCCAGGTATGGCAGTCTCTAGATGATCCATCCTTTCGTCTCAGCTCCAAAATTTGTCTCTGTACCCATGGAAGGAGTTACAGACACTTTGATATTCTTATATAATCCTAGTGACCTATCAAAGCCTCCCCTTTAAAGACTGTAAATGGTTCTATTTTCACCTTCTTAATACTAAAATGAAAATTGCATATCAATAAGATTTCCAGAGGTGGTAAACCATATAAAACCATAGCAGTGCCTCTAGTCAATATTACATTTTGTACTTTGTAAGATGTTTAGAGGGTAGAACCTATGCTAAATGCTCTGATTGCAAACATATAAAGTTCACAGAATATAAGGGGTACTGGGAGGTGATAGATATATTTGGTGCCTTAACCATGGTAATAGAACACAAGTTATGTGCCAATGTCCAAACTCATCAAAATTTTATATATATATATATATGTGTGTGTGTGTGTGTGTGTGTGTGTGTGTGTGTGTGTGTGTAGTATTTAAGTAATATATATGTAAAGGAAATTGTATCTAACAGTACATTCCAATAAAGTTTTTGAAAGACTCAGTGGGACGTGGTGGGGAGAGTAATAGATCCTGAAGGATGACAGGAAGCAAGATCACCACATTCGCTGAAGGCAACTCAGCTCAATTCACAACTGGTTTACAGAACTTACAGTAGCTAAAACCTCTACATTACGTTTTTCTACACCATATCAGATTAACAGCACAGTACTTTGATTCTTGATTTCCATCTCCTGTGCTACATGCCCACCAGAGACCATTCTCCTCACCAGTAAGGCACTTATGGGAAAGATGGGATCCAAACAAGGCTTAGAGAAAACACAAGTGCTCACTTCTCTCAAGTAATGGAGCTTCCATATTTCACAGAATTAATGTTGACAGAATTCGCAAGGTTTAGGAAAAAGCCAGACTCAGAATGCACGTGATTTCTTCCAGCCATTTCAGAGCTTGCAGTTTCTTTGCCATTGGTAGCCCTACCATGGAGAATTCATTTCATGCCTGTCTACTCTGGTAAAACCTTGGAATGAATTGAAATGTTACAAAAAAAAAAAAAAGGTGAAAATTAAGAATGCCAAGAGTTATTTGAGGCAGCTAATTAAGAGTCGTCATCGCTACAGTTTTACACACATTTCTGACTTCCTTTACCTGTAGAGTTAGTTTCTGAAGTTGCATCTGATAAAGGCATTCTGAGAGACCCCTTTTGTCTGTTGCCAAGGAGAAGGTCTCATCTCTTAACACAGAAGCACTGCAGGAAAAAAAATTCACTTATAAGGGATCTTTTTGATACTGAAATTATTTTGATCACATGAAAACCTCTGCACTAAAAGTTAGTGTGATTAATTATAGTGCTAGCTACAAATAATGAGGAATGAAAGAAACAGATATGCCCCTCCCGTGATTAGTAGTATATGTAGATAGAAATAAGTCCAAACCACCTATGCTTGTTAACAATCCTTGTGATGGTTAAGGTTGATCGACAGTTTGGCACCATCTAGAATCACTGCAGAGACAATCCTCTTGGGATGTCTAGATTAGGTCAATTGAACTGAGAAACCCCACCCTACATTTAGATGACATGGTGACATGGGGTGCAATCCTGTACTGGATAAAGAAGGAAAGCTGTCTGAGCACATTCATCTGTTTCCACTTGCTGACAGTTGATGCAGGCTGCCTCTTCAAACTACTACAGCCCCTACCTTCCATCCATGTGACTGAAGCCGAAAACCAGGAGCAGAATAAACCGTTCCATCCTTAAGTTGCTTTGACTTGTATTTTGTCACAATGAGATAAGGAACAATTACAGCACAGTCCCTCTCTGCCCTCTGTTTAGGCTCCCATCAAT
This sequence comes from Mus musculus, assembly GCF_000001635.26. Taxonomy (NCBI): domain Eukaryota; kingdom Metazoa; phylum Chordata; class Mammalia; order Rodentia; family Muridae; genus Mus; species Mus musculus. The sequence goes on from NC_000071.6 coordinate 45,203,728, forward strand.
TATAACTCCTCCTCAATTATGCCATGGTATTTATGTTCTAGAGTGGCTAAACCTTGCAGCCCTCATTCCCTTGAGCTCTTCACACACCCTGGCTTCTTTGTCATACTCTTTTACCAGCTTGAAAGTCACCTCCTCATCAAGCCCCTCCCTGACTCGCGTGTATCATCAGCAAAGACATAAGTAACAAAGCTGAGCAGGAATAGCCAAAAATGAGACTCCAGGAAGGAATGCGGCAATGCATAGATTCAGGATAGTTGTGTGGACAATTCAGCTTCATTAGAATTTCATCAAATATTCAATTCTTTCCTATTTGTTTATTCTGTTATCTTCAATAGATCAGCAATATATACCCTTTATGGTCCCAGGGCTACTGTGACTGTCCTAGACTTAACATTAAAACTCTACAATAGGGACTGAAGGTGAAAGGTAATTGTTTTCTGACTACTCAGTTCTTTGCATTAGCAAGACCGTTTCCTAGTGATCCCACACATAGCCACTGTCTAATCCCATTGGCTAGGATCTGACAGTCCAAAACTAAACACTGGTCAGATGGAAGCTATCAGTATGATTGATGGAGATGAAATTTGGTCATATGACAAACCTGTGAGATGATAGTTAGTGTGATTAATTATAGTGTTAGATACAAGTGAGGAGGAAACAGAAGAAACAGACCTGTCCCTCAATAACTTCCACTATAAAGAGATAGAAATCCAAACACCCTACCCTAATTAACCCTAACATGACCTGAGGGTAATAACCCACCCAAACAAAATCAATACTCTGCCAACTAGTTCAAAGAGTGAGGCCAAGGTTTGGGGAAGAATGGTTTAAAAGACAAACAGAAACAAATGACCAGAGAATCCCATCCAAAATTTCCCCAGTCAAGAACTATTCCTACAGAAAACTCAACCTCTACATAAAACTTATAGTTCTTACAATTAATTGTTTATTAATTTTTCTGATGCTATTATGCAAATATCGATGATGGCATGAACCCCATGTACTGCAACATTGCAGTGTATTTCTCAGCCCCAGAATAGTGCCTGGCACACAATAAACACAAAATGGATTCTTTGATATCATACAAGAATGTACCTGCATGTACACTCATTGTGATCTGATATCCTATGTAGTAGTCTCATGTTGATTTTGACAAACAGGAGAACCCACCAGCTAAAATTTCACACCCATGGCCATAATCTCAGAAGACACCCTTCTCATGGCCACAATAAGTTTGACAGGGAACTAAGGAACATGCAGTTCTCCCCTCTTTAGTCTCTTTTTCACTATTCCTGACTCCATGGTAACATCATTGCACACCTAGTTCTCTGAGGAAGAACACCTGACATATTCACTCCTTCTTGACTGCTTCCACATCCAAAATAGCCAAGTGCTGCAAGCAAGACGGCAAAACTCCATCCCACTCCTCAATTTTCACAGTTTAACTAGACTATGTTAGATAAATCTAATACTTTTACCAACAGCAATTTCCATTGGCATTCTGACTTATTTTCCTGGACTCTACGTTAATATGCAGCTATCAGAAAAGGATCGAGTTCATTATTGTTTTGTAGTGTCTTCATCCCAGCTTTCTTCTTGCTTTAGTGAGGTTCCATTTGAGATGAAAGAGGGAGAAGAGGCTGTTTAAGCCATTTCTTTAAATGGCCATTACTTAACAGTGTAAGAGAAGCTAACACATAACTCAGCGATTTTAGCTTGGCCCTCAGCCAGTTGTACAGAGTCCAGCCTTATAAAAATAAAAATCTACAAATAAATAAAATAAATGAAACAAAGATAGTCCAATATCTTTTATGATTCTGAGATGTTAGCCATGGAAGACTTCTCTTTTTTCTTTTTTCTATTAGATAATTTCTTTATTTGCATTTCAAATGTTATCCACTTTCTTGGTTTCCCCTCCCTTCCTAGAAACCCCATATCACTTCCCTTCTCCTCTTGCTGGCCAACCCACTCACTCCCTCTTTCTGGCCCTGACATTCCCCTATACTAGGGCATAGAACCTTCACAAGACATGGAAAACTTCTTGCTTTCAAATACATATCATAATTGCTGGGATGATTTTAAAGAACAACATGTGACAACTGCCTTTGTTCTCCAATCAAAGAAGCCATTTCACCTTGGAATTCCCAAAAGCACTTTATAGAGCCCATTGCTTCCCCTCCTTTCTGCAGGTGTTATTTTTGGCCTCATTACATCTGCCCTACTCACCTATGAGCCCACTGAAGCCTGAACCAAAGTGTCCCAGAGAGTTCATTCATAGAGGTCACACACACAGCCTCTTAGTCTCTCTTTCCTGCTGCTGTTTTTGATCATGTTCTGCTGAGTTCCTCTCTTCCAACTCTTGATGATGCTATGCAGAATACTTAACTTCATGGCCTCTTTCAGACATTAGGAAGACTGTGTTTAGTACTTCCCTTCTGTCTCTGATATGCATGTGCTAGCCCTCTGTCTCATGGGCTCAACACAGGGTTTGAGAGAAGCTGAGTCAGAAGGCATTTGGCCTGATTTTTTACTTTCTTTCTCTCCTCCCTCCATCAAGATTGTTAACTTCTCTATAAATTGACAGAAATGGAAGGGATGAGGAACATGGAGAGAGCCAATGACATGCATGCATCAGAATTTCTTTTAGTGTTTGTTGCTTTGAACCACAGATATCATCCCTTTACAAGTATGTGCCAAAATGCAACTCCATGGAAAGGATCCATTCCCCCTGTATAGGTCCCTTCCAAGGATCACATGTAGTGTTTACTAAATAAATCTATTAGCTGGAATTCAGATCCCAAGAACTCAAGTAAAAGACAGACATCTTATTATATGAGCATGTATCCAGGAAATGGGCAGAGGAATCAACAGTCAAAACCCTATGACCAGCTTACCTGGTGTAAGAAACACTGTATCCCGAACAAGACAGAAGGTAAGGATCGAAACAGGCAATTGCTCTCCACCTTGCTTTGGCATATACGTGCCCACATTCATATTCATTCATACACATACACACACACACAGCTGAAGAATGTGAACAAAAATTTGGTTTTCCAAATAAACATAACAAAGCCAGGGATGCAACTGACCTGTGATAATGCCAACCTGTGACCTGTGATTAGTACCAGATTATGAACTGCATTATATTTAATAAACTACAACCCTCTAGAAGTTTCAGAAGGGAAAAAAAATCCCTTTCCTTCCATAACTAAGAAGCAGTTTATGTGGCTAGGGAAAGGGGACAGAAATGTGTGGTGGAAACCAAGGAAAGATGAGGGCACAAAAACAAGAGACAATGAGTTGGGACAAGGAAGCAGACAGGACCAACTGGAGGCTTCAGTTAACACAGGTGGGTCTGCATCACAATAAACAAAAGAAAAATTGTGAAGGAAAGATGGAGAGCATTTGTGTTAATCAGTTTGTGAGGTCACTAAGGAATCAGAGGTGGGGCAGGGAAATAGCTCAGTCACTGAAGTGTTTGCCTTTGTCTAAGGAGCTGAATTTGATCCCCATGTTGATCCATGTAAAACATAAGCCCGGTAAGATGGCATGTGATTGTACTATAAGGGGTAGGGAGGCAGTTAGTGAGTTCCTGGGACTTACCAGCCAGCCAAGCCTACTTGGCAAGCTCCAAGCCAGCAAGAACCATGTCTCAATAAAAAAACAAAACAATACAAACAAAAAACAACAAAACAAAAAAATTACCAAGGTGAACAGCTCCTGGGGAATGAGAGTTGAAGCTTCCTCTAGTCTTCATGCATATGCACAGATATGCATGTTTATATACCTGTACAGCCACACACACACACACATACAAAGAGTGAGTGAGTGAGTGTGTGTGTGTGTGTGTGTGTGTGTGTGTGTGTGTGTGAGAGAGAGAGAGAGAGAGAGAGAGAGAGAATTTTTCAACTAAGCAGAATTTATGCATGTCTCAGATTGTTAGCTGAAAATGTGAACTTTGATCAACTCTCTCATTGCTCCCATCCTCTAGAAATAACCATCATGATCAGATAATTGCATTGTACTTAGAAAGTCAAGAGGTAACTGGGCTCTATCTGTATCTTACTTGTCTTGTACGTAACAGCATCTCCTCTCTGTCTTCTGTCACTCGCGTATGTTCTATTCTTCCTCTACAAAGGAGTGCTCTACCATTCTGTACAAAATCACCACTGGTTGCTCAATGAACTGCCACCTTCCTCAGCTCTCCTGGAACACTGAGCTACCTGGCCTGGACCAAGGCCACTAGTAAAGTTTGTTTCTAAGTTGTAAGGTAAGCACTCGAGCTACACCAGTGGAATGTAAGAAAGTCCCCTCCTTCCAAAATCTCTACTTTCAGCCAACCTGAATTTTTAAATCACATGCTGACACTATAAACTGTCTTTCATACACCCAAGAAATATTTTCTGGTGTGAGCTGACAGAATAACATTTTGAGTTGTTTAATAGTAGTATTCTTCAAGTTCCTTTCAGAAAATGTCACCATCTTGGGCTGTCAAATAGTATTCAGTGCATGCAGATGAATATAACATTACAGTGATTCTTAAATTGGGTTTGGATAGGCATAGAACTACCTCTGAGACCTCATTTGCCTCTTTCCACTGAATCAAGCCTGTGTACATCTGTGTAAACTGGATCCTGGGTTGATTTTGTGTGAAGAAAGTTATAATGTCTAATTTGTTCTTTTAAAACAAGTCTTGTAACAGATATCTTTTAAAAACATAATTTCCAAGAGAAATTAGATAAGATAGATGTCATTAGATAAATTGTGGGAAGCCAATATAAACATTTCAGCCAAAAGTAAGATGAGAATCGATCAGCACATCCAAAGCAAAACAACCTCATTTCATTTCGTTGTTTAAGAAGCTTGGTATGTGTCAATCTGACACATGATTAATTGTGAAGGAAAGGAGCTGTAAGGTAAACATGTACACACTACTATTAATAATATATGGTTGAAGATTGAGCCTAAAAGCAGAGATGTAATTATAAGGATCTGGATGTGTTTTGAGCTCTCTAGAATGTAGCCCTTACCATCCCATGAGTATCTATTAAATCTTTTGCATATTTGAAATTAGCATATGCATGCTTGGGGAAATATGTTTGCACATAAACAGGAAGGCAAATGTCCCCAAACTGAGAGAGTTTCATTTAAAAGAGCCAACCCTGAAAATATACATACAGGTAGCATTCTATGGATTGAAATGATTATATTCAGGAATATTTGGTATAACATAATACATGTATATTACTCCTGAAATAAAAATTAGTGAAAAGGGGGCCATGAATTTGAAAGAGAGAAAGAGAGAAAAAAGAGGCATATGGGAGGATTTAGAGGTAGAAAAGGAAAGGAAGATATGTTGAGATTAAGTTATGACCTCAAAAGTAAAATAAAAAACAACAGCATGCAAAAAAAAGGTTAAATGAAAAAAATATCATGACCTAATGAGCCCCACCCCTCCCCAGATGCTGCTTCTCAGATATCGCCTTCTCAAAATCCACAATGCACAGTGTAGTCTTTACCTTGGATTCACTGTGCTGGTCTCTGTCTTCTTATCTAGATCTAGTTTCATTCCGAATCTGCTTTATTTGTTTCTAATTCTAGCTTCAGCTTTCACTGGGGATTCTAATCATTATGTTCACAAATGAAGATGCAATCTGTGCATTTGAAATAACACCTGATAGTGGCTCTAAAAGGAAAGTTGGCAAGGCTGAGAAGAACAAGTACCCAGATGGATACATATCTTGGTATCTAGGGAAATGATTCCAGGACACCCTGCAGATATCAAAATCTAAAGATACACAAATCTACTATATGGAATAACTTTGTGTTTGTATAAAAATGATGTGCATTTTCAAATTCTTTGTCGTGTCTACGTTATTCTTAAAACCTTTACCATGCAAACGACATAAAATGGTGGATACAGATATAATAGTTGTTTAGAAAGCAATGACAAGAGAAAGTCTGTATATGTTTAGTATAGACACAATCCCCCATGTTCTCCATCAATATTTTCCATTTCTAGTTGGTCAAACCCAATGGCATAGTATCTAGAAATAAGGAGGGCTGACCAACAGCTAAAGCATGAGGCCCTAAACTCAAAGCTCTGATATTCCCTTAAGACTCAGGAGGTAGTATGGATTGATATGATAAATGAATAGAAACTCCTTTGTTTGGAAGTCAGTTTTAGTCTTTTAATGGCCATGGTATTAAGCAGACTCAGAGACTGCAAGGCCAGCAGGCACTATTAGCTTCTAAGCCATCTCTCCAGCCCCAGCCTCCACTATCTCATACAGTTGCCTAAGTGAACTAGGATACTATCAGCTCTGTGTATTTACATGTTCCTAACCCCTTCTAGTCTAGCCTTCTCCAAATCTCACACTAACCAAAATTGTAGAGTATTTTACTGACCTACAGTATTTTGCTTAATGAGAACCACAAGGCTGACTTTCCACATGATGAGAAGGTACAAGCAGCCAAAAGATTCAGTACCTGCAACGTGTGTCTCATGATCTTAAAAAAAATAAAAGCATTGAAAGTCGTGACACTTAGCATAGTCTAATCCCAGCCCCCTTCCTGTCTGCTTTACTTCAAGTCATTCAGAGTTTACAGAGTCTCTGGATGTGTCTCATAATAATAACAGCAACAACATAAATCCAGCAGGAGAGGCAGCAAATGTGGACATCCCAGGTGTCTCTGGGAAGTTGAAGAAAGAAGATTTACCAGTAGTTGGAGGTGGTGTAGGCTGCACAGAGATTTCCAGGACAGTCTGAGCAAAGACCCTGTGTCAGAAACAAAACCACATAAAATAACAAGACAGGGCCCCATTATTAGGAAATAAATATAACAGAGATCCATTTTCTATGTCAGTGACAGAATTTTATGAGCATTAAGCAAATAGAATTACTATGCAGAGGACTGGTCTCCTTCAAACATCGAAAGAATGAAAAATTCAAGAAGCCTTAATGGGCAAATATTTTAATAACAAGAGCCTTGAACCTGCTCACCCAAATCCTCCCTGTCTTGCTAGCTGTTCTCTTCTGTTACTTGGGTTTCCAAATCCTTTCCACAGACAGCCCTTCTGCAAACATTTAGTAATTCAGCAAAGGAGGTTAAAGTTCATATCGTGAGCAATACGATATCCAAGGTGCTTGGTGAGGCATCATTAAGATCGCCCTATGGATTGTCAGCTTAGCGGGGACTCATTCATATATTCCAGCAAAAACAAATTTTAAAAAGAGGAGGGTCTTCTGTTTTGTTGATTTTTTTTTGAGAAGTTCAGGCTAGATCTGGCTTTGAAGGCCTAGTGTAAGTACACAAAGCTTACAGTATTGTATTGTATTCAGGCTACTGTGCAAGACAGGGGAAGGTGAAGCTCGAGACTTGGCTTAGTGGTTGAGAGTGACTGTTCACTGTACTTGCAGAGGACCCAAGTTTGGTTCCTGGCACCCACATCAGACAGCTCATAACCACCTGCATCACCAGCTCAAGGGGATCCAGCACTCTATTCTGTTCTCCTCAAGTTCCCACAGTGACACATAAAGGATAAAACGAATGAATCTTTAACTGTAGAGAGCTAAAGAGATAGCTTGGTGATTAAAAGTAGATGTTTACTCTCTTGCAGAGGATCCAGGTTTGATTTCCAGCACTGACATGGAGGCTCACAAACCCTCCACAACTCCAGTTCTAAGGGTTTGATGCCTTCTTCTGACCTTCATGGGTACTGGAATGTACATGGTACATGCATATACATGTAGGCAAAATACTAAAATACTCACACACATAAAAAATATATAGTTTTTAAGTGACACTGTACTGGGGGGGGGGGGGCTTAAATCACAGTTCTGGAAGCTGAGAAATCAAAGATCAAAGCATTCACAGATATGGTAGCTTTTGAAGGTCTGCTCCCTGGAAAATAGGTGGTTGGTTTCTCATCATGGAGGAAGGATCAGGGAATGTTGGGGTGACATACATAGGGTACTAAATCTATCCATGTGGTTTAAGTCTACTCCATATTCTAAAGGTCTCACTTCCAAATTTCACTCAACAGGGTTTTAGACTTCAAGGTACGAATGTAGAGGAGGAAGGCCACAAACATTTAGTTTATTGGAGCTTCCTAAAAGGGAACCTGTGCTAGACATACCACAATGGCAAAGTACAAAATGGCTCAAATGAATCAAGAACTTGGGCTTTAGATACCAACAGGGTTTTAATTTGAATCCCAGAGGTTGCTATGTTCAGTGTTTACTAACCAACTGGGAGTGCTACTTAGGAATTTTCTGGCTACATTTCAAAAGTAGATCATTGGGAATATGACCATTCTACCACCAAGATATGCTGCCAAGGACTGTGGAATGATACCCCTGAAACCCTGAACAGTAATGAAATAGAAACTGCAAAACTAAGATTCAAACCCCAGATGGCCAAGCCAATTCAAACACCTTGGGAGTCATGAAATAGTTACTTCCTTCTTTGCTGTATAGAAATATGATGTTGAAATATAGGTATTGGTACGTTGTGTTGGCACAATTCCCCACAATAAACCCCTCCTTCTTACCATCTTATTTATGTTGTCTTGTCCTTATGCTCAATTACCCAGACATGTTAAGGCCACGCACCCTCTAGATTTAAACTGCAATCTCTCACTTCAAAGTCCTCAGTCAGCCAAGATCAGCTGCCTACCTCCCTCTCCCACCCCCCACCCCCCACTAGAATCTGTCACCTCTCGTTTTAACCACCTTGGAAGTTTAGCATACATGCAACCTGTTAAGCAGTCAGGACACTAGGGAACAAAGGACACCCAGACCAGACATAATTCTACCAAATTGACATTTGCTCTTCTTACTTCTCAATGTCAGTTAAAACACTAAGCAAAGGCACTTGGCCACAAAGTCTGATGGCCATAGTTTGACTCCCAGGACTCACATGGCAGAAAGAGAATAGACTCCCGATCATTGTCCTGTGACCTCCACATTTTCCCACCCACACCCAATAAGTAAGTAAAATATCCTAAGGTAATAAGTTTGTAGCCATCATATGTATTGCCTGAGCCTACTATGCTGGTCATCTGTGTTTATTTGTAATAACCCATAAACAAACAAGTTAAAAAAAACTGTACACCTCTAGTTTTCAATGATTTACAAATACAGTCTCACAAACTTTTCAAGCCAGCCTGAAGTTAGTGGGGTTGGTATTCACCATGGCCACCCTGGTTGCTTATAGATTGCCTTCATCCTGACTGGCCATGGTCATGCTATCCTGAAGTTAAACACTATTTAATTGAAGTTAAATACATGGGGTAGGACTATGATTACAACTGAGAGATGCATAAATGAGCTAAGAGAGGTGAGGTGACATATTGGAGTTCACATTGTTGGAAAGCAACGGTGAGGAGATCCAAACTCAGATCATTTCAGCGATAAATCCATGCCCTGCTTCTCATATCACACAGTACCCAGAGTCTGCAGACTCTTGTTTTTGATCTGAATTCAAGTAGACATAAAACCAACCATATGAACTTAGATGACTACCTAGCCTATGTGAGTCTAATTTTCCTTTCTGTAAAAGGAAATTACAATATCCAACTCAAATATTTGTCATGGGGGGTGGGAATTAGCAGACACTAAGTTATTCAATTGGATTATATTATAGTATATTGATAATAGTGCTTTGTTATTGGCATTAAAAGAAAGCCCTGTCCAAAAAAAAATGTTGAGACTATACTAGCTACTCCTCTCAGAGTTCCTTAGCTCTATTTTTGTCATATCTGTCCCAATACACACATAAATATAGACACAGCTCATTCCTTTTGCTTGTGCCCATGCTGGGCTCCATCCATAGAAATGTTTCTAGGAACTGTTAAATCTGTGCTTTAAGGCTACCTTCAAGGAGCTCTTCCATACACCCTGTACCAGCATCTACCACTTCAAACTACTAGTGTGTATCCCCTGTAAGTCTAATGAGCAATGTCTTCTTTTTTATTAGTTATTAACAAGTTATTACTTGTTTCTCCATTTCCCTGAAGGTCTAGAATCCTTTTGACTCCTATGCCCCCATGGTATCTAACCAAATGTACAAAAGAAAGAGAGGGGAAAAGAATTAGTGAGGAGAGAAGAAAGGGAAGTGGGGGAGAGCTGGTGTAGAGTGGAGCTCGAGGGGGAAACATGAAGGGAGAGAAACTGGTCAAAAGCCAAGCAGACACTCTGAATGGTGTGGGAAATCAATCCTGGACATCATCATACAACAGGGTGAACCTTACAGGTCTTAGATTCCCATACAGATTCCAAGGAGTTGGGTGATTTTAATAAAGCTGACTTATGTCTCTGGGTTTCTGTAGTCTTGCTTGTGAAATGAAGGCAGTAGAGTCAATACAAAAAGGTTCATCCAACCCTGCAGTCCATACATCTTTAGCCTACTTCCTACATCTTACTATTACCTGAGAACTCAATGCTGCTGTGCTATAAAACTACCCAGCTCCTTCCCTAAAGCCAGGGCTACATCTAGAGCTTACACAACACAGGGATCCTACTAGCTGCTTTCCTACATGGTATGCTGGAACTGGCACTCTCTGCTAAGCGAATGCAAGGACACGAGTGGATGAGTTGTCCGAAAAAGTGCAGCAATCTAAGCAAAAGTCCAAGACCAGGCCAAATGACAGCAACTGTAAAAATCAGTGGCTTCTGGGAAAAGTGGAGTATGCACAGGTGACCATATGTCCTCACTTGCCTGGGGTGGTTCCAGTTTCCAATGGTTGTCCTTGCTCACTGAGAGTGACAATGATCAGTAGGGCTTAGGGGTCCTAACACATCTAAATGCATATCCATCCTTCCATAAGCTATATTTTTATAAAAAATCCCCTATTTAACCTTCTGAACATCTCATGCATTCTCTTGACAGTCCTAGGTACCCACATGTCCCCTTTCTGTACCCATCACCCACTGCCATGCTCTGTGTCCCTCCCTTTCCCTCTACCAATATCTTCAACTATGACTCCAGATGGATTTCTTTTAAAGTGCAAATCTATTCATATCACTTGTCTACTTAAAATTCTCCAATCATTTCCCCTTGCCCCCAGAATCAAGTTGGAGCATCTTGGAGAGAATTACATATTCTAGACCTCATCCTACCCCCCATCCCACCCCACCCTTCCCTACTTTTCAGCCACAGAGAACTTCTCTTGGTTCCATCATAAGGACACACTGCTCCTCTCCTCAGAACTCTTGTAATGCTGTCCCCTCTGGCTGTTCCCCTCCACACTCACTCACTCTTCATCTGGCTAACTCTTTGAGGGTAGTGTGGTGTGGGGTGGGGTGGGGTGGGGTGGTGTGGTGTAGTGTGGTGTGGTGTGGTGTGTGGTGTGCTGTCTGGTGTGGGTGGTGTGGTGTGGTGTGGTGTGTGTGGTGTGGTATGGTGTGGGTGGTGTGGTGTGGTATGGTGTGGGTGGTGTGGTGTGGTGTGGTGTGGTGTGGGTGGTGTGGTGTGGTGTGTGGTGTGGTGTGGTAACTCTCTGACTTATTCCCTTTTACAGGGTCTCTCACTGAACCTAGAGCTCAGTCTTTTGTAACTAAGCTGGCTGCTCAGCCAGCAATCCCCAGCGATCCACTTGTCTCTGCCTGTTCTCTGCTATACTGCCCAGCCCTGAACTTATAGGAGGCTGTGCCTTTGCTCAGCTCTTTTACATAGGTGCTGGGATCTAAACTCATATCCTCCTGCTTATGCAACAAGTACTCCTGCCTAGTTGGTAATCTCCCCAGCCCTAGTTAATTCTTATTCTTTAAGTCTTTGTTTGAACTTCTTTTTTAAAAATAACTGGTTACTTGTTCTTCATGACACCCTAATCCACTAAATTACTGATGTCAAAGTCCATTACACTTTTTCTTCTGGACATTAGTCTATTCATAATATCCAGCCAGAGCTCTTCTCACTACCACAGAAGAGCAACAACTACATGTGGCTGGTGCTCTGCCATAATCTCATACAATATTTTATTCATTCATTCATCCACTCATTTAATCTTGTTTCATTTGTTCATCCATCCATTCTTTTCATCACTTAAGACAGACATTTCTGTTCATTGATCTTCTCTCTGCTACCTCCAATGCTTAATAAGTCTGTGAGAGAGAACTTTACTTTTTAACTCATGAGAGAGAAAACCCCCATCTGTGTGCATAATACCCAGTAGTGGTGGAGTCTTGAAGTGCACGATGTTAGGAGTCTCATAGGTCCTCTTCTCTGAAACTTGGGCAAGAACGCTTTCTCTTTCTTCTCCTCTAATCTAGAGATATAAAGACCCTTACTTTATCTTACACTCATTACCATCTGTTGGACAAGAGAGAGCAAAAGTGACTGACAACATATATTTAAGTCAAATCACTGGGAGAGGATAGAAGCATTTGTAAAGCTTATTGCATTATTTACTCATGGTAGCATGGGGCACATTACATGTATGATCAGAGAATAATGTGTAATAGTCTTCTCTCTTTCACGATGTGGATATTGGGGATAGTACCACCAAGTGTGACCTGTTGAGACATCTTTTCAGCCCAAGACACACTTAGATGAAATAAGTTACAGGATGAAATTAATATATAGGTTTGTGGAATAAGGCACAAGAGGAGATGTGATGGTGTCAATGGATCATGAGAAACCAAGACTAACCCTTCCCACCTAACACTGGACTAAATAAGCCATCTGAATCCCTGCCACTCTGTGGATTCTGGATCATCGGATTGAATATTTGCTAAAAGTTCCTGGGTATGCTCCAATGGCTGTTTCACATACAGTTGTCTCCTCTGTAGACAACTATAATTACCAATTAGAATCTATTTCTTCCTTTGTTCTTCAGAATAGAACTGAAGCATGATTGCAACAAGCCAGGTTGCAACAAGGCTTCACAGGCATCCTTCTGCAGGATGTATAGGTGCACTATTAACTAAAAAAGATGGGAATAGCAAAAGATGTGGGATGTCTGCTTCACTTCTAAGCCACTTGCCCTAGAGATCCTGTAGTCCACTTGAGCTTCCCACAGAGGGACCACAGACATGGGAGAAATGAGGATTAAAGGAGGGATGGCCACATGAAGCTCACCCAGGACATCAGTCTTGACCACTAGCCTCATGAATAATACAAGAGACTACAACTAACCCTCTCTTAAATTATCCTTTATAATGTTATCTTTGTTGTAGCAGATTAACCTGTACCAGAATTAACACAGAGGCTCTTATTTTTCCATGTCAAAATGCAGAAAGCTGGGTTTTCTGTGTTTGGATCTGTGATACAGCAAAGAACTTTCCAAATGAATTTTGTCTCTTACTTAGCAGCATACAGTAATTCTAACATTATTCCCTCTGGACTTATTAGCCAAGCAAAGCAATGCACATTAAATATCATGCACACTGAATTTAGACGAGTTTTGAAGTGTCTAAAAATACAGTCAACTCCCCTTAGGGTTTTCCTTTCCACATGTTCAGTCACCTGCAGTCAGTTGCAGTCTGGCAATATTAAATAGAAAACCCTAAGAATAAATAATTCATAAGTGTTAAATAGTGCCACCTTCTAGGTAATATGACCAATTATTGCACCAACCCATTTTGTCCTAACCAGGTTGTGAGTCATTCTTCTGTCCAGAGTATCCACGTTGCATTTGCTACTTGCTGCAGGAGTCATCTTAGTTATGAGATCAGCTAAGGAACTGTCATTAGCTTTGTTTCCAAATAACCCTGATTTTACTTAATAATGGCCCCAAAACACAAGAGTAGAGACACTGGCAGATCAGTAATGTGGGAGAGAAGTTGTAGCGTGAATCCTTTAAGTACAAAGGTGAGAATACAATTAAAATATGGAAGAGAAAATAAGAACAAGATCACATAACTTTTAGTCAAGTACATTTGTATAGTGTATTTGTGGCCCAGTTTCATTGCTAGTCATCATTATTGATCTCTTACTTAATTTATAAGGTAAACCATATGCTGGTGTGTATATACAGGGACACATAAAATGAATAGGGTTCATTCCCATTAGTGGTTTTAAGTGTCTACTGGGAATCATGAAAAATCTTCTTGGCTGGCTAGGGGAGAGTCTTCCACACCATTTCTATTTATTTCCTTCTGTAGATTGAGGAATGAGAAAATGGTTTAAACTTTTTTTCTCAAATTCTGCCTCCCCAGGTGATACTCCCTGACTCTTCCTTAGCTCTGATCTCCTTTCTTAAGCATCCTGTGTCACTGTAATGCCTCCTTTGCCTGCTCAGAGTAGTTCATGACCCGCTTCTCTCCCTTCAGCCACCTGTCAGAGACACCTCGTTTGTGTCATTTTCACACATTGCCTGTACACTCTGTGTCTGTTACTGTGCTGGGGTCTAGGACTAGAAAGCCAGGTAAAATAGAACACTAGGCCTTTGTCTGAGGGAGGAAGTGAGGCACATCAGTCCAAAATGACAATATCATTTTTCACTGCCACAGATCATGTGGGGAATACTACCATAAAATCACAGGAGCAGTGGCTCCAGAATTTGCTTTGTTTTAAGGTTGTAGTTATTGTTGTTTTGGTTCTGGTTTGTTTGTGTTTGTTTTTGTAGTTCTGGCTGCTATGTAGACCAGGTTAGACTCCACCTTCCTTATCAGTTAATTCTTCCCAGAAATGTCCTCATGTTCAACTTGATGAACAAAATTAAGCATCATATTCCCTGAAGTTGAAACTGGATGGCACACCACCAAAGAGCCTTGTCCCTATGTGTTGAGGATCTCTAACATGCAAAAGGAAGTGTGGCATGCCTGGTTTAGTGGGATTGAGTTGAGAGTATGCAAAGGACCTCTTCTCCTCTTAGCCTTATTAACATTTTTAAAATAAAATATCTTAAACAAACTACTTCCATATGACAAAGAAAAATTTTAAAATTTAAGTTCAGCCAAAACAAAAGACCACGAACCTATAAATTCAATTAAACTATAATTGAAAAGGCAAATGGTTATGAAAGTCACACAGCCGAAGGGACCTTGTTATCTATTTAACTGCCTTTTTATTTCCTTTTTACATGGGCATTGTGGTGAATGGAAGTTGAAATTTAAAGTAGAACATAAGCAATTATCCATAAAGCTAGCAAAGAAACCGACCAATAGGGGCCTTAAAAACTATTTGGGAATCCGTACTGATTCCCTGTGGAGCTCACTCTTCTCCCTGCCTGTAAGTTGTACCTCAAAGTACAGGCTTAACTGGAGGCTATGGAGAAAACAAAGTTAATTAGAAACAGCCAAAATTCGCATAATGACTAGATTTGGGATTTTAAGTACAAAAATGTTCATGTCCTCTAAGCTTCCTATTCCACGGAAAAAGGAACAGGACTCTAGGCGGGGGTGGGTTGGGGATATGGTGTCACCCCAAACATTTGTGCCGTGGCTTGCATACAGTTGGGTTGGGGGAATGGGTCAGGAACATCTCCATCAATCACTGAGAACAGCCATGTTTTAGGGGGAGCTTCATTTCTAATTCAAAGGCTTCCAAGAAGAGAAGATGCCAAGACAGTTTCTGAATGAAATAAGCCATGCTTCCTGTCCCAGCTCCACATTCTCACTTCCCACTGGTTTGGCAGGGAAAAAAAGAACACAAAAGCCATTGACAATAATTACTTGGGCAATTAGCTGAGGGTTTCCCCCTGAAAGAGTCTGAAACAGGAGCTTCGAAGAAGCCCATCCTATCCAGCTAAGATTCCTCACTGGATCAATACTCTCATTAGCCGGAGTTCCCTGAAGGAAGCTGCCCAGTACAGAACTGACATTTAATCTGCCTCAGGTGGCACACATGTAAACATGTAAAGAAGCAAGATCCAAGGTATGGAGGATTGGGAAAAAGTACAGAACTAGCCCAGCCTAGAGGAGGAGGAGGAGGAGGAGGAGGAAGAGGAGGAGAAGGAGGAGGAGGAGGAGGAGGAAAAGAGGAAGAGCAACCATCAGATCACTTATGAGAGTTAATAACTGCAGCCAAGCCACAAGGGTATTCAAAGAGTTCAAGGCCTGTCTTTGGAGAAGAAAGCCCATGCCTCTGTGGGCACTAGATAATAATATCTATTATGTCATGTCCCCATCACTGGAGGCAAGAGCAGTACAGTCTTGTGGTATGAGCAAGGAGTTAAGAACAGCTCAGTAAGCAACATGGAGCCTACAGGACAGGGTGGGAATCCAGTTCTATGTTTTACTTTCTCCAGACGACTGAAGAACTCTGGCTAATATTAAGGACTGAGAGTTCCAGGGTTGCTGGCAATTCCTTGTAGGCTATATAAAAGTCTGGTAAGCACAGTGGCTCTCCAAAGCACAGACAGTCTCTGAGTGAGGCTCTCTGAGGATTCGTTTATACAACAGGGCTTCTTAGAGTTACACATTCTCAGATTCCACCCTTGACCTAATGCCAAATCTAGACGAAAGACCCAACATCTGCAGTGTGTAGGTGGGGTTTTTTGTTTTGTTTTGACACAGATTCTCATGTATCCCAAGCTGAATTCAAAATTGAAGGATGACCCTGAACTTCAGATCCCCGTGCTGCCACCTGAAAGTGTAGGACTACAGGTATGTCACAGGTATGTTGCACCATGTCTAGTTTACCAGTGCTGGGGATGGAACCTAGGACTTTATGTTTGCTAGACAAGCACTCCACTGACTGAGCTACATACTTATCCATCTTTAATAATCTTGAGAAGCATCACTTAGTCATCATGTAACCAGCAGAGCAGTTACCAATGGCCTGGCAGTTCGTTTGCATTGTGTTCTCACACTGGGCCCAGAAAGAACAAACGAAAAATGGATTCACTAGCACTAAAGTTTGACATCACCATGCTGAAATTAAGCTGTTTATCTGACCTTCCAAGAAATCTGGAGAGAAAGTTGCCATAGCAGCCAGATCTAGCAAACAGACTAGATTTAGCCAGCAGCCAGCGTGCTAGGACAGGACTCTCTGCTTTAACGCTAACGGGGAAAGATGCTTTTGAGCAGGCAGTCTATGCTCTGTTCCCGGTTTCTGCTGTCTTCAGCCTTTTGCTGTCTATAAATATTCACTGGCCATGCTACAGAGCATAGTTCTCTGATTTGTATTCTGAGAGTTGCTTCATTCATGAATCATCCTCTGTTCCCTACAAATGCTGCCAAATCTGCTTTGTCTAAAGTTCTGCTTTTATCATTGGTCTTATGATTTCTATCCTTTCTAGCTTATGCACTAGCTGACGGGACCTTGAGAACATTGACCAGCCTTTGTTTGCTTGTCTATAAAATGGGGACACTAGGTAAATAAAATTATACATATGTTTTGGGATTGTCATAAATATAAAATCAATTAGTACACATAAAACCCTTGGAACAGTTCCCACAATGCTGTTAGTATCAATCATCAGCTGTTATTATCAGTGTTACTGTTATTTTTTTATAATGCATGGAAGCAGGGAAATTTGAGAAACACTAGGTCCCATGAAGTGGGAGGATTAAAGGGATCCCACACTGAAGTGTTTTCGAGTAGAGTTCACTCCACTCCTGCCATCAGCCCACCTCTTCCTTTGTTTCTCTTGAGCTACTGTTGTCTCACAGGATCTCAGGACATGCTCAGAAAGTAGCTAGTCTTTGAGAACAAATCTTCAAGAGGATACGAGTATCTCTCATTCATATCTTTTGTACCTCTTGTGGAACCTCAGGCCTCAGAGACAAGGTCCCAGCCTCCAAGTATACTAGAGATGAAGAATTAAAACACAGATGTGTGGTAGTTCAGTTCAGACACAGAGAACTAAGATGATACATAGAACAGTGGAGAAAGGCATTTCCCACTACAACACCCCATAATTTGCATAATTTGCGTTGTTGCTCTGGAACTCTTTAAACATAATAAAAATGTCTATCTGAACGGGAAACGCTGAGATAGCATTAAAAATCTTTTTTAAATAGTTTTATAAATGCCTCATCTTGAGGCATCTTGGTTCCCGGATTCCACCAAGACTGGTCTGCACAGGTGAGAGGGTGAACTACAGAAGCTAACAGCTTCTGGGACAAGTGGAAGCCACAGAGTTTCGGAGGCAGACCCCGTTTTGGGCTACAGACATCTGGGCACCTTCCTTGCCAGAGGAGAGGTGTCTGCCCAGCCCGGGAGGGAGTTGCCAGAGCACCTGAGGGAGCCAACTTGGTTCCTGGATCCTGCTGAGACTAGTCAGCACAGGTGAGAGTGAGGACTACAGAAGCTAACAGCTTCTGGGACAGGCACTGTTTCGGGCCTTCATCTTCTGCCAGGAGGCAAGTTGAAACGCCAGATATCTGTTCACCATCCCTGAAAGAGGAGAGTTTGCCTGCAGAGAGTGCTCTGACCACTGAAACTCAGGAGAGAGCTAGTCTCCCAGATCTGCTGGTAGAGAATAACAGAATCATGAGAGGAACAAGCTCTAACCAGAGACAACTATAACAACTGACTCCAGAGATTACCAGATGGCAAAAAACAGACATAAGAATCTTACTAACAGAAACCAAGACCACTCGCCTTCATCAGAACCCAGCACTCCCACCTCAGCCAGTCCTGGGCACCCCAACACACCCAAAAAGCTAGAACCATATTTAAAAGGATATCTCATGATGATGGTAGAAGACATCAAGAAGGACTTTAATAACTCACTTAAAGAAATACAGGAGAACACTGCTAAAGAGTTACAAGTCCTTAAAGAAAAACAGGAAAACACAACCAATGATGAAAATGAACAAAACCATACTAGACCTAAAAAGGGAAGTAGACACAATAAAGAAAACCCAAAGTGAGGCAATGCTGGAGATAGAAACCCTAGGAAAGAAATCTGGTACCATAGATGAGAGCATCAGCAACGGAATACAAGAGATGGAAGAGAATCTCAGGTGCAGAAGATTCCATAGAGAACATCGGCACAACAATGAAAGAAAATGAAAAATGAAAAATGATCCTAACTCAAAACATCCAGGAAATCCAGGACACAATGAGAAGACCAAACCTTCGGATAATAGGAGTAGATAAGAATGAAGATTTTCAACTTAAAGGCCCAGCAAATATCTTCAATAAAATTATAGAAGAAAACTTCAAATCTAAAGAAAGAGATGAACATGAACATACAAGAACCCTACAGAACTCCAAATAGACTGGACCAGAAAAGAAATTCCTCCTGACACATAATAATCAGAACAACAAATGCACTAAATAAAGATAGAATATTAAAAGCAGTAAGGGAAAAAGGTCAAGTAACAAATAAAGGCAGGCCTATCAGAATTACACCGGATTTTTCACCAGAGACTATGAAAGCCAGAAGATCCTGGACAGATGTTATACAGACACTAAGAGAACACAAATGCCAGCCCAGGCTACTATACCCAGCCAAACTTGCAATTACTATAGATGGAGAAACCAAAATAGTCCACGACAAAACCAAATTCACACATTATCTTTCCACGAATCCAGCCCTTCAAAGGATAATAACAGAAAACAAAAAAAAACAAAAACAAATACAAAAAACAAAACAAAAAAAAAAACAATACAAGGACGGAAACCACATCCTAGAAAAAGCAAGAAATTAATCCTTCAACAAACCTAAAAGAATACAGCCACAAGAACAGAATGCCAACTTCAACAACAACAACAAAAAATAATAATAATAGGAAGCAACAATGACTTTTCCTTAATATCTCTTAATATCAATGAACTAAACTCCCCAATAAAAATACATAGACTAACAGACTGGCTACACAAACAGGAGCCAACATTTTGCTGCTTACAGAAAACCCATCTCAGGGAAAAAGACAGACACTACCTCAGAATGAAAGACTAGAATACAATTTTGCAAGCAAATGGTCTGAAGAAACAAGCTGGAGTAGCCATTCTAATATCTAATAAAATTCACTTCCAACCCAAAGTCATCAAAAAAGACAAAGAGGGGCACTTCATACTCATCAAAGGTAAAATCTTCCAAGAGGAACTCTCAATTCTGAATATCTATGCTCCAAATGCAAGGGCAGCCACATTCATTAAAGAAACTTTAGTAAAGCTCAAAGCACACAAACAGGGACACAATGAAACTAATAGAAGTTATGAAACAAATGGATCTAACAGACATCTACAGAACATTTTATCCTAAAACAAAAGGATATACCTTTTTCTCAGGACCTCATGGTACCTTCTCCAAAACTGACCATATAATTGGTCAGAAAACAGGCCTCAACAGATACAAAAATATTGAAATTGTCCCATGCATCCTATCAGATCACCATGGACTAAGGCTGATCTTCAATAACAACATAAATAATAGAAAGCCAACATTCATGTGGAAACTGCACAACACTCTTCTCAATGATACCTTGGTCAAGGAAGGAATAAAGAAAGAAATTGAGAGTTTAAGGAAAATGAAGCCACAGCATACCCAAACTTATGGGACACAATGAAAGCATTTCTAAGAGGGAAACTCATAGCTCTGAGTGCCTCCAAAAAGAAACTAGAGAGAGCACACACTAGCAGCTTGACAGTACACCTAAAAGCTCTAGAACAAAAGGAAGCAAATTCATCCAAGAGGAGTTGATGGCAGGAAATAATCAAACTCAGGGGCAAAATCAACCAAGTGGAAACAAGAAGAACTATTCAAAGAATCAACCAAATGAGGAGCTGGTTCTTTGAGAAAATCAACAAGATAGATAGACTCACTAGCCAGACTCACTAGAGGGCACAGGGACAGCATCCTAATTAACAAAATCAGAAATGAAAAGGGACACATAAAAACAGATTCTGAAGAAATCCAAAACACCATCAGATCCTTCTACAAAAGGCTATACTCAACAAAACTGGAAAACCTGGATGAAATGGACAAATTTCTAGACAGATACCAGGTACCAAAGTTAAATCAAGATCAGGTTAATGATCTAAACAGTCCTATATCCCCTAAAGAAATAGAAGCAGTCATTAATAGTCTCCCAACCAAATAAAGCCCAGGACCAGATGGGTTTAGTGCAGAGTTCTATCAGACCTTCAAAGAATATCTAATTCCAGTTCTTCAAAAACTATTCCACAAAATAGAAGCAGAAGGTACTCTACCCAACTCATTCTATGAAGCCACAATTATTCTGATACCTAAACCACAGAAAGACACAACAAAGATAGAGAACTTCAGGCCAATTTCCCTTATGAATATCGATGCAAAAATACTCAATAAAATTCTCGCTAACCGAATTCAAGAACACATCAAAACAATCATCCATCCTGACCAAGTAGGTTTCATTCCTGGAACTCAGGGATGGTTTAATATATGGAAATCCCACAAAAGAACTAAAATGATATTTACTCACTGATAAGTAGATATTAACCCAGAAACTTAGAATACCCAAGATATAAGTTACAATTTGCAAAACACATGAAACTCAAGAAGAAGGAAGACCAAAGTGTGGACAATTTGCCCCTTCTTAGAATTGGGAACAAAACACCCATGGAAGGAGTTACAGAGACAGAGTTTGGAGCTGAGACAAAAGGATGGACCATCTATAGACTGCCATATCCAGGGATCCATCCCATAATCAGCCTCCAAACGCTGATACCATTGCATACACTAGCAAGATTTTGCTGAAAGGACCCAGATAGAGCTGTCTCTTGTGAGACTATGCTGGGGCCTAGCAAACACAGAAGTGGATGCTCACAGTCAGCTATTGGATGGATCACAGGGCCCCCAATGGAGGACCTAGAGAAATTACCCAAGGAGCTGGGGGGATCTGCGACCCTATAGGTGGAACAACAATATGAACTATCTAGTACCCCCCGGAGCTCATGTCTCTAGCTGCATATGTATCAGAAGATGGCCTAGTCGGCCATCAGTGGAAAGAGAGGCCCTTTGGTTGTGCAAACTTTATATGCCTCAGTACATGGGAATGCCAGGGTAAGGAAGTGGGAGTGAGTGGGGGAGTGGGTGGGGGACTTTTGGAATAGCATTGGAAATGTAAATGAAATAAATACCTAATTAAAAAAAGAATAAAAGTAATAGGATGATATAAATAAATAAATAGCCCATCTTTTCTAGGCTGGCTTTCAGAAACTGGATCCACTGGCAAGAGGCAAGAAAGTAGTGCCATCAAGCCTTGTGCAGGCAGTTCTCACAGAGCATGATAGGAGATAGAAAATATCAGCTCCAAACCAGAACACCATGGGAAAAGCCAAACCAATGCCCTGATCAGGTTTTCTATATTGCAGCTGATTTAAAAATCTTCTATTTTCCACTGTGGTCACTTAGATGGATAGATTAAGACATAATCTCTGTAGGAGTTTTGAGAAGCAAACAGAAAGGGAAAGCCCTGGAGCTATGCACAGAAATCCTTGGAAATACAGAACTTGTGGAAAGAGAAAGTAGAAGGTTGATAAGCAAAGAGTGGGATGAGAAAAGAACCAAAATGAGAGAGTATCAAAAGAGGAAGGGTCTTGGAGCAGACCAAATGATAGAGAGACCTCATAACTTCTGTGTGAGCCAGTTCAGGGGAGTAGAGAAATTTGATCATGAAAACGGCAGCAAACTCTAGCAGGGTTGAAGAAGAGAGTGGATCTAATGACCCAGCCCTAGGCTTGTAACTTCATGATGATTTACCAGACATAGCACAGAGGTGAAGACCCCTGACTGGGAGAAAGTGTGTTCAGTAACCCCTAAGGGAAGGCAGCTTCTTTGCTGTTCTTCCAAACTCCATGAGCCTCTGCCCCTTACATACATAAACACACACATTGCCTTCATCCTCTGGAGTCTCAATCACTCACAGAAAGGTAGTATCCCATGCGAGCAAGGCAACCTTCAAGAGGGTCTCATAAAGCACAGGTTCTTTATGTGGGAAAAATAATGAAACACCTTACTGGGGAGGCGAACTTCAAAGTGTAAAAGTATTGCTCAAGCAGAGAACAAAGGAAATTACTTCCTTCTGCAGCCAACTCATGAACGCAGGCTCCATGTTGGGGCTTTTGGAAGAATGGAGTGGGGGTAGTTGTCTTTCTTGTTCTTGTTCAGAATTTAGTAATTAAATAAGGCAGCTGTTGATTTCAACAGAAACATGTGTTCATTTGTGCAATAGTGTTGACTGTCAACTTGACAGAACCTAGAATCTCCTGTGAGATGGGTCTTTGAGTACACCTATAGGAGATTAGCTTGGTAGTACTAATTGACTTGGGAAGATCCGTCTTGACTGTGGGTAGGACTATTCACTTAGTAGATGATCCTGGACTATTTAAAATGGAGAAAGAAAGCTGAACATTAGCAGGAATTCGTGTGTCTGAATGCTTGGTCCATAGGGAGTGACACTATTAGAAGGTGTAGCCTTGTGAAGTACATATGGCCTTGTTAGAGTACATGTGTCACATGGGTGGGAGCTTTGAGGGCTTAAATGATCAATCTATGCCCAGTATGAAACACATCCAGTCTCCTCCTGGCTGCGTTTAGATTAAGATTTAGAACTCGCCTCGTCCAGCACCATGTCTGCCTGGACACTGTCATGCTTTCTGCCCTGGCAATAATGGA
The DNA here is from genome assembly GCF_000001635.26 of Mus musculus. NCBI lineage: Eukaryota > Metazoa > Chordata > Mammalia > Rodentia > Muridae > Mus > Mus musculus. Next base: position 45,227,228 of record NC_000071.6, read on the forward strand.
CTAAATCTCTAAAAAACATAAGGCAGCTCCAATTAAATGTTGTTCTTTATAAGAGTTGCCTTGGTCATGGTGTCTCTTCACAGCAACAGAAACCTTAAGACAAACTCCTTTTTATTTCCTTTCTTACATGCAATTTTTAGGGTATATTTAGGTACCCTTAACACTTTCCTGCATCATGGCGGGTTTCTTTTGCTTCAGTCAGGCAGAGAGAGAGAGAGCAAGAAAGAGAGAGAGTCAGAGACAGAGACATAGAGAGAGATGTTTACTTCTAGTTCTTTCTTATTCCCAATAAGAGCATCTAGGAAAGCTACATGACCTCAGCAGTAAAAGCATTTTGGACCAGAAATATTGTAGGGGCAGCTGTTGTATATTACAGAACATTAAGCAGCATCCTTGTCTCCTACTCACTAGATGCCCATGATTCTTTTCACTATAGCAAGAGTTCCCAAATATTATCAATTGTTCCTTGAAGATGTAAAAGAATCCCCACTGAAAACTGCTGTTCTAGAGTATATTTCTATAGAATTCCAAATGTTCCCCAAGAGTGGTCTGTCTTAGTTTTAATTCCTGTTGTTTGGACAAAAGCAATTTAAGGGAGAAAGTGTTTATTCTACCTGACAGTTCAAGTCACCATCCATTATGATGAAGAAGCCAAGGTAGCAGAAGCTTGAAGCAATAGGTCATAGTACATCCACAGTTAAAACAAGAGAGCGATGAATCCATGGGGCTGCTCTGCCTTCTTTCTCTCCTTCTAAACTCCAGGATCCCTGCTAGGGAATGTATCACCCACAGTGGGAGAGTCTTTAAACCTCAGTGAGTGTATCAAGATAATCCCACCAGGGGCCCATCTCCTGGGTAATTCTAGTCCCATCAAACTGATGAATAACACTAACCATCACACTGTTCAAATGCCACTCCTTCTCAGCATCTTTGCTGCCTCTTTGGATGCAGGGAAACTGCTCTTAACATGAGCTATTGTTCATGGTCCTTGTTTCTCTCAAGGATGAAGCCACAGGACAATCCTGGTTTTGTTGACCTGGCCAGATGTGTATGTGTCCATTTCCTCTTACAGTCGTCAACAGACACATAGGTTTCAAGTGCCTCGCTTCTCATTCAAGAATTAAGAAATTTCAGAGATTTGGCAGCAAATGTTAAAAAACCTCCATTGAATACGGACGCAAATGTTCTCCACAGAAGCTTTTGGAGCAGTGCCCAAAGGGGAGCAAGCTAAAAAGAATCAGTTTGTTCTTAAAGGCATTTCAGCCTGGATGGTTATCTGTTGTGAAGCCTAGGAGCACTGGAGGATGTTTGGCAGGGTCTCTGACCTTGAGCACCCACCTTAGAAAAGTTCATATGACAGTCAATACCATTATAGTATACATACATTTATTTATTACTTATTTTATGTGTATGAGTGCCTTGCCTGAATGTGTATCTGTGTATGAAGGGCGTGCCTGGTACTCTCTGAGGCCAGAGGGGATATCAGACTCCCCAGAACTAGAGCTACAGATAGTTCTTAGCTGTCACGTGAGTGCTGGGAACTGAACCCAGCTTCTCTGAAAGAGCTGCTACTGCTTTTAACCACCAAGCCATCCCTTTAGCTCCAAGGTTTATGTACATTTTAAAACACAACAAAAATATTGACTGGAGGGACAACTTGGTAGACTCTGTATTACCCCTGTAGAGGATCCAAGTTTGGTTCCTAGCATCCACACGGAGTGACTCACAACCACCTTTAACTCCGACTCCAGGGTATCTGATCTGGCATCCATGGGTACCTGGACTTAAACATTTGAATGCACATGTGTGAATGCACATACATATGTTTTTCTTTCTTTTATTGAAAATAGATTTTTTCATATGATATATTTTGATTATGGTTTCTCCTCTCCCCTCCTACTCCTAGTTTCTTCCTGTCTGCCCCCTCATCTGGATCTTTTTTGTCTCTGGTTACAAAATAGAAAATAAGAAATAATAATAAAATTAGATAAATCAAAAACAAACAAATCATAACAGGACGAAACAGCCAAACAAGATAAGAGCCAACAGAAAAAAAGACACGAGGAACACAATAGATGCAGGGACACATGTGTGTTCATATTCAGGAATCCCATACAAACCCCAAACCAAAAGTCATAGTATATACACAGAGGACCTGTAAGGTAGGAAAAAAACTGCTTTTAAAAAATAAAAAATAAAAATTTCAAATGAGCTACTATATACATACACATGTTCAAGTATAATAGGAAACTGTAGAAGATATTTATTATAAGCTAAATCCAAGCCAATCATTACTGGATGTGTGACCTTAGCCAAGTCAGAGCTCAGGGTCTGCTCCAAAATGAGACTGTGGGATAAGAGAATTGATCACACCATTGCTCCCAGCCCCATTAGGCAGTAAAGCCTATCAGAAAACAGATGTGTGATCCTTTTAGAATGACAACAACAGCTGAAGGGAAGCAGTGTGTTCACGAAAACTCAACCCTCTATTTAACTAACCCACTCCTACGTGATTGGCATTCCTCATTCAGGAAGTGAAGGGACCTTTGAGACATGAGGCATCTGGTGATGACCATTACGTTCTGGGGAAACAGAAACATGGGCTGTAGGGTGGATAACTTGGATGCTTTCTGTCTCTCTTACACTGAAACCTAAGGAATTCCCATCACAGTTGCATGCAGATCTACAAGACCTGTATGGGGTAGAATGCTCCTTGATAAACCAGACTCTCAACACTTGGGAATCCGTCAAGTCTGTGAGTGTTTCCAAATGGGAGGAGAGAGGTAAATGCTAAGTCACTTCCCTGCTCTATCTCCCTATAGCCCACTTGCTCTTGAGAAGAAAGTGTTCCTTCCTCTTCCATATCTAAGCCAGCCTCACTTGTGTTTCTGACTTCCAAGGCTGCATCCTTGTCTTCCTGGTCACTGCCTTCCCACAAAAAACCTCTGTATTTGATATCCACACTATCACAGACACAAGGCAGTTGTAGGTAGCAGATTCCTGCTGAAGTTGGGGAGGCAGCCAAGAAGATTTATAGAGAGCAGAAAATAGCTTCCAATTAAACGTTAAACACTGAACAAGAAAGGCAGCTTGCACCCCTTGCTAAGGAGGATGCCAGATCACTTTGTCATTGCTGTTTTTGTTAGCACCCCAAGAAGCCACATGGCTCTTCATCTCTCCTACTCTAAGCTTCCAGACACCAGAAACTTCTTGCCTTGCCTTCTTATCTACACTGAGCTCACCATGACCCCTACAATGGCCTGCATGATGTAGGAAAGGTATAAGGGAGCTTGCCTTCATCAGCTAATATGTCCACTCATTCCTTAAAACCACAGATTTATTTATGCAAGCAAAAAAAGCTTGTCTTTTATAGACAGTACATCAAAAAAGTCTCATTTTCCTTATAACTTTTCCACTCATTCTCTGCAACTACAAAAAAAAAAAAAAAAAAAAAAAGAAAAGAAAAAAGAAAATAAAAATAGGCATTTGCCATGCATGGTGGCACATGCTTTAATCTCAGCACTCAAGAGGCAGAGGCAGGAGAATTTCTATGAAGGCAAAAACCAGCCTGGTCTACTACAGTGAGGTTCAGGATATCCACTTCTATGTAGAGAGACCCTGTCTAAAAAAATAATAATAAATAAATAAATACCTAAAGTGAACAAAGTGATTATTTTCAAATTACCTATTTCTGGATTTCTCTGATCATGTGGCCTCATCTGATTTGTCTTTGTTGTGATTTCAGTATGGAATGTCCTGCTCGCTATGAATGGGCAGCCCTGTCTGGAAGGTTATAGAACCTTTAGGCAGTGGAACTGTGCTGAAGGAAGGGACTGAGTGGTGGGATCTGAGGTTTACTAGCCTCTTTACTCCTTGCTTCCTGACTGTGAATGGCAACTGTGAATTGCATGTGACCAGATGACCCTCATGCTTCCCCATCATGATAGGTTGTACCCCCTTAAACTGTGAGCCAGAATAAGCCCTTCCCCCTGGAAGTTGCTACCTGTCAAGCATTTCATCTAAGCAACTAGTATCACCATAGTAACTAAGGCAGTTTTTAGATGGATAACTTCCTGAGAAACGAAAAGCACTAAGCCATCACTCAGCCAAGGAGGTTAGGATGATTTCTATGTGCTCAGCCCAGGGAGTGGCACTATTAGGAAGTATGGCCTTGTTGGAGTAGGTGTGTCACTGGAGGTGTGGGCTTTAAGACCTTCCTCCTAGCTGCCTGGAAGTCAGTCTTCCACTGGCAGCCTTCAGATGAAGATGTAGAACTCTCAGCTCTGCCTGCACCATGCCTGCCTGGATGCTGCCATGCTCCCATCTTAATGATAATGGACTGAACCTCTGAACCTGTAAGCCAGCCTGAAATAAATGTTGTCCTTACAACAAGTTGCCTTGCTCATGGTGTCTCTTCACAGCAGTAAAACCCTGACTAGGACAGGATCAAGGCTTACAAGGATCAAAACTTCCTAGAATACACCGCTGATTTTCACGAATTCACAAATCCTTTGTGCAGTTGTAGAAATCCAGCTATACTCTCATCTGCATTCACTAAACAGATGCCTGAAATCCAGTAGCAGTATGAAGCAATGACAAAAGATGAAAACCAGTAAAATTATTTGAAAAAAAGAAAAGATATACAAACATGCATCTATAACCTGGGGAAATGAAATGCCTAGGCCAGAAACTGGAATGGACCTAACGAGATTCAAAAATACCACACTCTATTTGGTGCTAGTGGGGAGCTGCAAGCATTCCACATATTTGCATGTTCCTGGTGTTCTAGTGGGAAGTGGGAGGGATCAGGACAGATGGCTCTAGGAAGTGTGGGTGATCCACCATCAAGTATATGAGCCAAATGGTATTTTCCCAAGTTCCATCTCTCCAGAAGCCATTCATGAAACCCGACACCCCACATCCATGGCCCACGCCATTCTCTCCTGCATACTTAAACATTGAAGCTTTTCTTTTCCCGTAATAATTTAATCATTTAAAAATTATCATGTGCTGCCTTGTTAAATGTTGTAACTAGGCTTCATCCATCAGGTAGCTCTTTGAGCACCACCCCCAGGTCTTCCCTCTGTATCTGTCTAGCCTGATGGTCCTCCATGTACTCAGCCCACCTTTACCTGACAGATTCCAGATTCCCTGTGCTGTGCCATAGAGATCTGCATTGGCAGCAAACCATAGGAAGGTCTTTATCTCCATGAGGATTTTACTCCAGTAAAGAAACATAATGAACATATAAATAAGAATATGGAATCTTTCTCCTATTTAAAGTCTATATATATTCTTTCTCACCAGTCACCTTAACAATGACCCAAGACATGGGCACAAACAATTCACTGAGAAACTCCACTGAGAGAAGTGAAGAGCACTGATCCTCAGTCCCCAGTGTTTGGCACTCTTCTGCCCATATCATAATTCCTGGACCATAGCCTTCACTTCTAAGTTCTCCTTCTAAGGTCACGTTCCTCCCTGTAAGTCCCTACTATAGATAGTGTGGTGGTTAATGTTCATTGTCAACATGATTGAATTTGGAATCACCTAGGAGACATACCTTTGGTTGTATCTCATAGAGTGTGTCCTAAAAGGCTTAACTGAGGAGGGAAGACCCGTCCTGAATGTGGGAGGCACTACCCTGTGCTGTCATGGGAAGCAGAGAAAGGAAAAAGCAAGCTGAGTGTGAGCATTCATCTCATTCTGCTTCCTATGGCAAACACAGTGCACCCAGCTGCCTCACCTTCTCACCTCCATCTTTCCACACCGCAATGGGCTGTCTCCTCAAGCTAAAGCCAAAATCACTTCTCCTCCTTTAGGTTGGTATTGGCTCTCTGTCAGGTGTTTTGTCACAGTAATAAAAAAATTTACTAACACAATGCCCAGGACATTTTCACTTCCATCCTCACCAATCCCAGGGTTCATATAATTGTTCTCTCAATTGTACAATACAACCCCAAGGCAGCTAGTACAGCCAGCCTTCACTGTTAACCTTTGGACTATTTCACAGGACACCAGGAGGAGAGGTTCTCCCTCCTAGCTTACCTTCTTGCTTATGTTACTCTCTTATGCGCTTTCACTTTGAGTAATGGCTCTGTGTGTCAACTGGATGCCAAATGTAACTTTTAAAAATTGACTTCAAATTTTCAAAAGAATGCCAAACTAAGAATAACACATAAGACCTGCTAGCTTATTTCACCCCCAACAAATTCTGGTGATACATATGAAGGTACAGACCACCATTCATGATAGACCTTGGTCATGAGAGCCATAGTCTCCCTTGTACCCATGGCCTGGGTGAATTATAAAGAGGAAGGCATAGGACCTCATGGAGAAAGGGCTCTGGGCCTCCAGTGGTACATTGAAATCAGAGAAAAGTGGGAGGAAGATTCCTCAGGCAGCCTTCCCAGCTCAGCTCACAGAACACAGTGGAAAATGAGAGCCTGCCTTAGGCAGCTGCCTGGGAGGCAGCCTGGCCTTCTGAAAATAAGAGTTAAATGGAAGCTGTATCCAGTGGGCAGAGTAGACACAGTGCACACTATTCAGAGATGCCTGGTTTCCTGGCTAGGGTCACTATACCTGTGATCAAACACCAGGACCAAAGAAACTTGCAAGAAAAGTGTTTATTTGGTTTATGCTTCCATACCACTGTTCATCATTGGAGGAAGTCACAACAGAAACTCAAGCAGGGCAGGAACCTGGAGGCAGGACCTGCTTATTGGCTTCCACAATGTCTTGTGCATCCTGCTTTCTTGTAGAATCCAGGACCACCAACCCAGTAATGGCACCACCCACAATGGGCTGGGCCTTCCTCCATCAATCACTAATGTCCTACAGGCTTCTGTACACCCCAGCTCTTGTGGAGGCATTTTCTCAATTGTGTGAGGCTACCTCCTCCCTGATGTCCAGTTGACATGAAATTAGCCACACCTGGCCTGAGCCAGACTGAAAGGGCTTTGCCATAAAGTGACCACTTTCGTAGAGGGTCCATAAGGCAAAGCTCTTTCCGTGGAATCACGGGCCAAGGTTTTATGCAAGATGAGTCAGGTAGACCTGTGAAAGAAGCAAGATGATGACTCCAAAGGAGAGTAGCTTTCCTTATTTTCAGAAAGAAGAATTGTTGTTTGAACAGAGGGCATGTGATAGACACAGAATATGCTGGTGTGACTTTGTCACTATAACAAATGACATGAGGCTGGGTAACTTTATAAAGTAAAGAGGTGGATTTTTCTCATGGTTCTTAATATTGAAGGGCAAGGCATTGCTGATATCAGTTGTGCTTTGGTTAGGACCCCATGGCAGATGACACTACAGCAACAGGAGTGTGTACAGGAGAAAGATACCACATCTCAAACAGGAAGGCAGAGAATAATTTGAGTTAGACTTACCCACAACTCATTGCTTTGTGACCTCAAGAGTCCCCAAAAAGAGTTACTTTAGTTCCTTCTGAGGGTAGCTCTCTGGAAAGCCTAAGGATATCCCACTAGGTTATACTTTTAAAATCCCACTAACTCCTTCCTAATTATCATAGTGGGAACTAAGCCCTCAACATGAAGCCCTGGGTGCTATATTCAAACCACATCCAACCAAAGAGGACAGGACTATGACAGCACCCACTGCCTGAAAGGATCTTTTGCACACTCACCTCTCAGTCCTCAACCACTCCTCCTAAACCTGACACTGGATTTCAGGGTGGGACAGAGGACTGAAGTAAAAGGGGACCACATGGAAGAGGAAACCTGATTCTCATGCTCCTACTGGTCAAGCTCAAGCCAGGAGGGAGGGAAGATATCTAACCTAGATGAGGAATTGAAGTTGAGGCATTATGTTGGATTGAACCAGTAACTAAAAGCAAATTGATTTTAATATTTATAAATTATCTTTTAAAATAGTGAGATTTTACTCTCATCATTGGCAAAGCTTTCTCGAGCAGGCTGAAAACTGTGCTAAGTAAAAATAGTTATTTCCTATCTTACCTCATCTATCTCATCAGATTTGTTTGTTCAGAAGCCAGCTACAAAAGAAAAACAGAGCAGAGAGAAAGAGATTGAGATAGAGAGGCAGAGGCAGAGGCAGAGGCAGAGGCAGAGGCAGAGGCAGAGGCAGAGGCAGAGGCAGAGGCAGAGGCAGAGGCAGAGGCAGAGGCAGAGGCAGAGGCAGAGGCAGAGGCAGAGGCAGAGGCAGAGGCAGAGGCAGGAGAGGGGAGTGAGCCGAATTGAAGTCTGCTTTTGAAACTCCTCCTTGGGAAGAATGAGGAGACAAATGTCAGTGAGAGAGAGAGAGGCCATCCCTGGTGAAGAGTGGGAAGAGAACATGGAAGGATCTTGTAGCACAAAGGAAGCAGTTATAAGGCAAGAGGTCCCGAGGAAGGCAGAGTCTGGGAAACATCTAGGCTGAAGCTGTCATGGTGCAGAATTTGGGTTGAATGGCTGGGCATTCTAGAGTATAAGCAGAAAATTGACATAGTCTGACTTACATATTTAGAGTCAATTTTCAAGTTGTCTCAAGAATGATTATGAAGGAGGAATGGTGGCAGCCCATTAGAATGACACAGTGTGAGTTAAAAAAATAAAATTACATCAATTAATCAACCACAATGGTTGATTTTCTAAAGTACATAGATTCTAGAAAACCAGGACAGTGGCCCTAGGTATTTCTGAACCTTCATGACTACAGCAATTTACTAAAAGTTACCAAAAGAAAATCACAAGGAAAGAGGCTCTCCTAGAAGAACAAGTTTTCCTGAGATCTACACGATGTGCATCTGCACGTGTTGCATGTAAGCTTATATTATTAGCACACTGCCTAGAGTGAATTGCACATTCTTCTAACCTCTCCTTTAATAGAACTTCATCATGAAAATGTGTTTCTTAGTGGTTCTTATGCATTTCAAATCCACTTTTGTACCAGACATCAAAATAAATTTGAGAGATTTTTAAGCCATTTGTGAGGAAAGGGGAAAAACTATTCAAACTACTTTTTATTTATTTCCCATTAATAATTACATTGAACAGTCTACCTCTGGCCTGACTCTTGGGCTGTTTGATCCCTCCAGATCTACTACCAGCCTGTGAAGGTCACCGGGAAAAGACCTTCTAATTTGTGAGACTGTTTCTAGGAAACATCATCTATTCCCATGTATTTCCACCTTATTTTAATTCTGCTATACATTGAGAGCTTGTCTAATGCCAGGCACCATAGTAAATACTTTACATATAGTCTAAGAATCCATCATTATAAAATCTCTTGAACATAGGAGTCGTTACTTACAATCATTCTGTTGGGCTTTGCTTATGGTGTTTTATAGTTACTCTAGGGTATTGCAAACTGAAGGTCTATGGCAGCTGTCATGAGTAAGTCCTATGAACACAATTTCCTCCCAATAGTTAGGTGGCTTTGATGTTGTTTTAGCAATAAAGTCTTTGTTTAATTAAGGTTTGTTTGTGCATTGTATTTTATATGTGATGATATTGTACCATTACTGAGTTAGAGAACAGATTAAGAACAACTTTGATATACACTGGGAAACTGAAAACACTAGTGTGACTCATTCTATTGAAATAATTGCACTGATAATTGCACCATGTCTCTCAGGTGTGCCTACATAGTCCTATATTACAGCAAAAGCAATTGTGTTCATTTAAGACAGTTTCATTCACATAGGTGGTCAGTGGTACCAACCTCCAGTGATAAGCCTGGAGAAATGGCTTGGTGGGTAGGAACATTTGCTCTTCTTGTGGAGGACTTGGGTCTGTTTCATGGTGGCTCATAACTATCTTTAATTCCAGTTCCAGGGAATTCTATGCCTTCTTCTATCTTTCATCAGTACCAGTCACACAGACACATATAAGTAATTGCATGCATATAAAATTTAAAAACAATTAAAGACATTTAGCGTTGACCCCCACCTTGGAATCTCACTGGAGCTTCGGCCTGCCTTACATGACAAGATGCCTGCCTGTGCATCTCTAGCTCGCTGCCATGTGCCTTTTCTGTCTACCATATGTACTGGCTTGGTTCATGGCTTACCACCACAACCCATGGACTCCTGTAAGAAATCCAGAGCCTAACTCATGGCTTTATGCAGCCTCTCTGTTTCCCCAGAGGTACCAACTGAATGAAGAAAGACACTGATATCCTGAGTTCACACATACTGGCTGATAAAAGCCAATGATGAACAAGATCTGCCAACTTAATATCAGCTATGATGGGGAAATTTACATCAGGGAAATTGGCAAGCATCAAAAATCAAGGATTTGGAAAGGGGCATTGCATTTGCCAGCACACAGTTTCAACAGACTATAAAATAACAACCAAACTGTCTCTGACCTGAGGCAGGCAAACTTCACAGCTCTTGAACAGCAAGAATGTCTTAATACTCAAGACCCCAACCAAAGATGCTCATTTGAAATTATCCTCTCAGAAACCAGTTCTTCTTGGTGAAAATATGAGTATTTCTTCCCAACCTGCTCTGCTTCTCTTCTCCATTAAGGGTCTAGGATAAGTTTTTAGGCTTTACTACATCCTGTTGAGCTTGCTGTCTTGCTGGGAGGAGAAAGCCAATCTCAGGTGCTGAGCATCAGATGGCTTACTGGGACAGCTCTTACTCTCAGCTGAGTGAGCAGGACATCCACAGGTTGCACTTGCTTGCCATATGCTACAGCCAGTTAAAAATCAGTGTCAGGATAGAAAGAAGGGGAGAACCATTTGATGGTGTCGTGTGAGCTACAAAAAGAAGCCCCCCCCCAACAATGCTTTAAAATACACTGTGGGATAAAGGGAAGGATTCAGAAAGAAGATAAGAAGGATCTGCCTCTGAGCTACAGGTCTGAAGGTTCTAGAAGGAAAAGATGTAGTGAAAAGGAGAGGGAGTTCTACCGGCTGAAGGAGAGAAACCATAAGCTTGATGATCGTTTTTAGCACATTTGCTTGCTTACTGAATGGACACCTACTGTGTGTCCTGTGAATATTTGTGAAAGACAGGGGCAGAGCTACTGCCCTCATGGAATATACAGTTCAGTGGGAAGTGAAACACCAATCACATACTACTACTACTGAGTCTGAACTTTCTTATGATAAAGAAGACCATCATGGAAAATAACAGGAACGGATAACTGGGGCTAAACTGGCCCAGGAAACAGACACTAATGCCCTCAAGCGCCCATCACCTTACAGAATCCTGCACCTGGAAGGAAAGGATAAATGGCCTCAGATCCATAACAAATGTTGACAGCACGCTGAGACTCTTGGGAAAGTGCAGATGATTGAAGTGAGACATCACAGTTTTAGAAGTCCCAGGCCAGTGTTCAAATCCTGACTCAGCCTTTGAAATACTGAGCACACAACTTAAACCTTTCCGAGCTTAGGACCTTCATCCTATACAGGGGCAGCTTGAATGCTGAACTTCCCTTCCAGATTCTCAATTTGAATAAAAGACAGAGGACCCATAATGTTGCAAACCTCCAGCAAGCTCTCAGTAGATGACCACTTTATGTAATGATACATTGTGATAATGTTCTCTTAGAAATTCAGGCTCTCTTAAACTCTACAGCGGCTACTTGGTGAGTGTATGTCAGACTATCAGTCAGCAGAAGGACTTAACGAGGATTACCAGTCCAGCACCATAAGGACGCTTGAGAATCTGCACAGCAAGGGGCTTTGAAAGTGCTTATGCTGAACATACTCATTTATAGTCAGCATTTGAGGCAGCAGCAAGATGCACACGGTCCACCCCAGTGTACCACTGCTCCTTCACCTCCACCTGCGTTGATTCTATAAGTTCCCAGATCATCCCAGGGATTTTCCATTTCATTGTTTTCAACAAATACCAACAGGACACATGGCATTTAATTTGTTTACCTTTGTCAAAAAATACATATCCATTGCCCATGATATGTCAAATTGGTATTAGGAAACATATGGCCACCCCTGAAAGTCTGAGTCAGAGTAAATCGATTTGATTGCTACCAATCGCTTCACTAAAATGCGCTACCCTGCTGCTCACCCATCTGCAGGTGTCTCTAAGTGTTCACATCTGCAATACTTCATTCCACGTGCTGAATGGGCAGGTGGGGGTGGGAGGGCAATAAGCTGTGATGCTTGCAACTCTTGCACTTCTGCTCACCTTTAGCACACATTATCAAAGAATGTAGAAAACTGTAAGTGGATCAGTCGGCCCACAACAGGCTTTAAATGAGCACGGTAGGTCGTAATGGATTTGTGCCTCTGCCAGACCTTCCAGAGAACTAGTTCACGTAGTAATGTGACATGACTTAGAGAGTCATAATCACTATGACAACATAAAGGGAATCAGTTAAAGGCCAATTAAAGCCATGTGGGTAACAAGCAGAACCGTGTGTTTAGTGTCTTGTGTTCTTTGTGGCTGGGTTGGCAAAAGGGAAGAAGATGCTTTGTGGCAAACACAAGGGCACCAATTAATGCAGAGCACCTCACCCTAGAATGAGTTCATCTCATCAAAATAGGGATCAAAAGGAAATGAGAGCTGGTGAAATGGCTAAGCCGGCAAAGGTACCAAGTCTGATGGCCTGTGTTCAGTCCCTGAGACCCACTCTGACTCCTTCACATTGTCCTCTGACCTCCACACAGAAGCTATAGTATGCATGCGCCCACACAGGTACACATAATAAATGAGTAAACGGAATACAGAGTTTTACAAAGGAAATGAGACTTGTAATACTGACACCTAACAGCTTCTACTCTCTACCCATGGGGCACAGAGGAAGAGGAGGAGCATGAAGGTCTTGGGAACTGAGAGGCAGGTGAGCACTAAGCTACTGTCCTTGTTCATGTCCTATTGCTGTGAAAAAAACAATATGGCCAAAGCAACTTAAGAAGGAGATGGTTTGTTTCATCCTAAAGTTTCACGGTCCATCGTGATGCAAAGTCTGGGCAGGAACGCAGAGGCAGGAACTTAAGCAAAGACTAGAGGAACCCTGACTACTGCCTTGCTCAGCTATCTTTCTTATATAACCCAGGATCATGTGCCCATAGTGGTTTGGGCCTGTTCACATCAATCATTAATCAAGAAAAATGCCCCACAGAAGGACAAATCTGGTAAAGGCTACTCCTTACTGTATGTTACTTTTTCCCAGAAGACTCTGGCTGGTGCCAAGGTAACACAAACATGAGCACAGCCTGTGGTTATTTCTTAGTGTGCAGCCAGGGCCGCAAATCTGACAGAAACTATTGAAAGATGTGAAGATTTGTTTAGGGCGACAGGTTCAGAAGCTGTGTTCATCATGGCACTTGGTGAGTGGCAATTAGTGGTAGATGAAGCAGTTCACATCATTGCAAACCAGTAAGTTCACTGATCCAAGAGCCACAGGCGAGGTATGTCCTTTAGAAGCCTGCCTCTGGAGACCTACCAATGAGGTCTCCAGATTCTCCAAATAGTACCACTAAGCAGAAAGCAGGTGTTCAAAACATGGGACTGTGGGGACCACTTCATATCCTCATGGAGTAGCAGGTTACCACATTTCTCCATGCTTACGAAGCATCTTGGAGCACTCAATGAAAAACTGATGTAGGAACGTAATCGAAGACATTCATATTTGATCAATCTGCCACCACAGATTTAAATCTTCACATTTTAGCTAGCACATTTCAGCACTAAAGTTATTTCCAATAGAAATGGGTTTGGTTATAATAGAAGATGAGAGGAGATATTTTGATATCATGTAACTAGCCTGTCCCTCATGAATCTTTACTCCCTACTTTGAGCATCAATGGATGAGCCTTCCTGAACCAATTGATGTCTATCACAATTATAAAGTGGTACTAGTCTGACTCCTACATTTGTTGGTATTTATTATTTCTGTCTTCTGTGTTTATTAGTTGGAATCCCTGGAGTCTCTCTTGACCCCTTTTTATATGCACTACTTGAGATGTCACTCTTAAAAAGAGCTTATTAGTCACAAGTACTTATTTTATCCCGTGGATGAGTGAGTCCTCACTGTTGTTTACATGTAATGCTCATATTGCCCTCTATTTGACCACAGACAATCCCTCCAAAATGGCTTCCCTATGTTATAAGTATCTCCTTACTTTCTGGGCAACACCATGTTCCAACTGCACTGGTCTCTTCCCTGTCTAGCCCCCTAGTGTGGAAACATAAAATACTACAAATGCAGAGAAACCACCATCACTAGCATAATACTCCCACCAAAAACACACCATGGAGCTCCAAGCAAGAGAAGCATCAGACAAACTGAGACAGAGGACTTCCCTAACAAACAAACCTAAATCCTACCCACCCTCAAGTTCTCAATGTCATGAAAGGCAAAGAAAGGGTAAGAAAGTGTCCCCTGATAAAGAGGACCACCCCCTCAAGATATGAACAAAAAATGGCAGTGATTCTAGCTAGAATTATGGTTGGATTTTTAAAATTCTCTATTGAGAATATTTTCAGGCAAGAGGTCAAATTGGAATGAAGACTACAGATGAGATGATTATACTGCAAATACAAATCTTTCTCAGGGACAGCATAATAAAGCAAATATTTTGGTATGTGCTAAAGGGCATCTAGGAATTCACTGTGGACTTTTGGTAAATTTTCTTTACGTTTCTATTTATCTCCAAACTATTTATAAAGTTTAGAATTTTGGCAAAAGGATGCCAAGGCAAGTATCTAACATATAATATGGTCCAGGAATGTCGCGTCCGCTCTCGACCAGCAAGAACGACATGACCACTAGTCCTTCTAACAGCAGTTTATTCAGCAAACTTCCGTCTTCATCTCTCTCGCTTCAACTTTTTCTCTCTCAACTTTTTCTCTCTTTCTAACCCGGGCCTCTCACTCTTATATACTCTCAGCCCTCATCCTCTCATGGCAGGCCATGTCACCTCACCAGGCATGCAGCTTCAGCTAATCAGGGCAGCAGGGGCATGTCTCCACCAAAATGGATTCGCCAGTATCCTGGTGCACCTGCGCAGCTCTCACGATGGTTGTGGCTTATTTTCAGGTGTATGAGGAAGTCAGGTGCAAGTCATAAGACTTAGCTGCAGTCCCTGGCGCCTTCTTGGGACTGCTGCCACACCCGCTCCTCACATCTCCCCGTTTTTTCTTTTTGGCAGAGAGAACGTCTGTCTTAGATTGCCCCCTGCAGCAATGCCCCTTACCCGTCCTTGGGAGACAAACAGCATTGGTTTGATCCCTGTCTTAGGTTGGTGACATGCCCAGGGAGTCTTATCCGTCACTGACTACTTCTCTATCATGCCAAGCCACACTTGGGGAGATTGTCCTGATTGCATGGGGCAGGTGCATCAGAAGGCCAGGATACTGATTAATCTATGGCCAGATCTTGATTGCTGCAAGCAAGCCTCATGGGTGAAGGTAGAGGTCTGATCCCCAGTGTGCAAGCATAGGGGCCCTACACAAAACCATCCCTTGGGCTCATCACCCAGAGAGGTCTTGGCCAGCTTCCATGTCGTTTTTCCTGGGGGAAGGGAACTAGGACACTGAACCTTCATGCAATCAGACGTGCCTTCCACAGGATGCCAACAGCAAACTATCCTCTGTGCAGTGCTTAGCCTCACAACCCATGGCATAATGCAGCATTATTTCTTTAGAGCGGCAAACCGAATCTGGAGATTGTCCCGCCTCCACTGCGGCAAAAGCCTGCGCTACCATGGCAAAAGTGCAGGCCTGCACACGCTGCACCTGACACATGCGCCAAACACACAACACACACACTATTACAAGCATACATCCCAGGGCTACCATTCCCACTCATCAGCCCTGAAGCAAGGGATCTTATAAACAATAAACACAAAAGGAGGTCACATACAAACAGGCATAGCCTGAAAAGAAACATTCCTTCCTCTAGCAAATTGAAATACAGAAGTTTCAAACACATTAGAACCATTCCAATAAAATTTGCATTATCCCAGGCCCCTCCCGCCACCTGGCTTAAGGGGGAAAAATCAGTGCAACTACCATTCACCCCACATAACAACCATACATATAAGGGGCACTGCCCAAGGTAGAAGAGAATCAGGAACATTCCTACAAAAAGGAAGGGGGGCCCATCTAGGTTGGGAGGGTATAGTGCCATTGCCCTTGGATATACTGGCAAGCCAAACCCCTCAAATCCAGGTAGCATTAGCTTTAGTAGATACAGCTGAACACAATCACTCATCTATGAAATATTTTGAATCATCTGAAAACAGAACAATCCCTTTAGCTGAAGCAGCATAGAAAAAAGGCAATTGTAGCGAAGCATTAGATGTAAAGAATTGAGGAGAGACAACCGGCCACCTTCCTGGTTAGAGCATAGGGGTCCGCCCGGCCCGAGAGGTTTCTGCCTGAGGCTCTGCGGGAGCCACCTTGGTTCTGGGACTCCGCAGAGGGCAGGCTGCACAGGTGAGGGTGTGGAATACAGAGGCCAGCACTTTCTGGGACAGGCGAGAGCCAGAGACCTTCTGAGGTGGCGCCATTTTAACCTCCAGACAACTGGCCACCTCCCTGGCCAAAGCAACACAGCTTCTGGGAAAGATCCTGTTTTGAGCCTTCATCTTCAGCCAGGAGGAGGTCCAAATACCAGATAACTGTGCACCTTCCCTGAAAGAGGAGAGCTTGCCTGCAGAGACTGCTCTGACCACTGAAACTCAGAGGAGAGAACTACTCTCCCACATCTGCTGCTAGAGGGTAACAAAATCACCAGAGGAACAATCTCTAAACAAAGACAACTATAACAACTAACTCCAGAGATTGCCAGATGGCGAAAGGTAAATGTAAGAATCCTACTAACAGAAACCAGGACCACTCACCATCATCAGAACCCAGAACGCCCACTTTGCCCAGTCCAGGGCACCCTAACACACCTGAAAAGGTAGACCTGGATTTAAAAGCATATCTCATGATGATGGTAGAGGACATCAAGAAGGACTTTAATAACTCACTTAAAGAAATACAGGAGAACACTGCTAAAGAGTTACAAGTCCTTAAAGAAAAACAGGAAAACACAACCAAACAGGTAGAAGTCCTTATTGAAAAACAGGAAAACACATCCAAACAGATGATGGAAATGAACAAAACCATACTAGACCTAAAAAGGGAAGTAGACACAATAAAGAAAACCCAAAGTGAGGCAACGCTGGAGATAGAAACCCTAGGAAAGAAATCTGGAACCATAGATGCAAGGACCAGCAACAGAATACAAGAGATGGAAGAGAGAATCTCAGGTGTAGAAGATTCCATAGAGAACATCGGCACAACAATCAAAGAAAATACAAAATGCAAAAGATCCTCACTCAAAACATCCAGGAAATCCAGGACACAATGAGAAAACCAAACCTACGGATAATAGGAGTAGATGAGAATGAAGATTTTCAACTCAAAGGACCAGCAAACATCTTCAACGAAATTATTGGAGAAAACTTCCCAAATCTAAAGAAAGAGATGCCCATGAACATACAAGAAGCCTACAGAACTCCAAATAGACTGGACCAGAAAAGAAATTCCTCCCGACACATAATAATCAGAACAACAAATGCACTAAATAAAGATAGAATACTAAAAGCAGTAAGGGAAAAAGGTCAAGTAACATATAAAAGCAAGCCTATCAGAATTACACCAGATTTTTCACCAGAGACTATGAAAGCCAGAAGAGCCTGGACAGATGTTATATAGACACTAAGAGAACACAAATTCCAGCCCAGGCTACTATACCCAGCCAAATTCTCAATTACCATAGATGGAGAAACCAAAATATTCCACGACAAAACTAAATTCACCCATTATCTCTCCACGAATCCAGCCCTTCAAAGGATAATAACAGAAAAAAAAAAAAAAAAAAAAAACAATACAAGGACGGGAACCACGCCCTAGAAAAAAACAAGACGGTAATCCGTCAACAAAACTAAAAGAAGACAGCCACAAGAACAGAATGCCAAATTTAACAACAAAAATAACAGGAAGCAACAATTACTTTTCTTAATATCTCTTAATATCAATGGACTCAAATCCCCAATAAAAAGACATAGACTAACAAACTGGCTACACAAACAAGACCCAACATTTTGCTGCTTACAGGAAACTCATCTCAGAGAAAAAGATAGACACTACCTCAGAATGAAAGGCTGGAAAACAATTTTCCAAGCAAATGTTATGAAGAAACAAGCTGGAGTAGCCATCCTAATATCTGATAAGATTGACTTCGAACCCAAAGTCATCAAAAAAGACAAGGAGGGGCACTTCATACTCATCAAAGGTAAAATCCTCCAAGAGGAACTCTCAATTCTGAATATCTATGCTCCAAATACAAGGGCAGCCACATTCATTAAAGAAACTTTAGTAAAGCTCAAAGCACACATTGCACCTCACACAATAATAGTGGGAGACTTCAACACACCACTTTCACCAATGGACAGATCATGGAAACAGAAACTAAACAGGGACACAGTGAAACTAACAGAAGTGATGAAACAAAAGGACTTAACAGATATCTACAGAACATTTTATCCTAAAACAAAAGGATATACCTTCTTCTCAGCACCTCATGGTACCTTCTCCAAAATTGACCACATAATTGGTCACAAAACAAGCCTCAACATATACAAAAATATTGAAATTGTCCCATGCATCCTATCAGATCACCATGGACTAAGGCTGATCTTCAATAACAAAATAAATAATAGAAAGCCAACATTCACGTGGAAACTGAACAACACTCTTCTCAATGATACCTTGGTCAAGGAAGGAATAAAGAAAGAAATTAAGGACTTTTTGGAGTTTAATGAAAATGAAGCCACAACATACCCAAACTTATGGGACACAATGAAAACATACCTAAGAGGAAAACTCATAGCTCTGAGTGCCTCCAAAAAGAAACTAGAGAGGGCACACATTAGCAGCTTGACAACACACCTAAAAGCTCTAGAACAAAAGGAAGCAAATTCACCCAAGAGGAGTAGAAGGCAGGAAATAATCAAACTCAGGGGTGAAATCAACCAAGTGGAAACAAGAAGAACTATTCAAAGAATCAACCAATCAAAGAGCTGGTTCTTTGAGAAAATCAACAAGATTGATAAACCCTTAGCCAGACTCAGAAGAGGGCACAGGGAAAGCATCCTAATTAACAAAATCAGAAATGAAAAGGGAGACATAACAACAGATCCTGAAGAAATCCAAAACACCATCAGATCCTTCTACAAAAGGCTATACTCAACAAAACTGGAAAACCTAGATGAAATGGACAAATTTCTAGACAGATACCAGGTACCAAAGCTAAATCAAGATCAGGTTAATGATCTCAACAGTCCTATATTCCCTAAAGAAATAGAAGCAGTCATTAATAGTCTCCCAGCCAAAAAAAAAGCCCAGGACCAGATGGGTTTAGTGCAGAGTTCTATCAGACCTTCAAAGAAGACCTAATTCCAGTTCTTCACAAACTATTCCACAAAATAGAAGCAGAAGGTACTCTACCCAACTCATTCTATGAAGCCACAATTACTCTGATACCTAAACCACAAAAAGACCCAACAAAGATAGAGAACTTCAGACCAATTTCCCTTATGAATATCGATGCAAAAATCCTCAATAAAGTTCTTGCTAACCGAATCCAAGAACACATCAAAACAATCATCCATCCTGACCAAGTAGGTTTCATCCCAGGGATGCAGGGATGGTTCAATATATGGAAATTCATCAATGTAATCCAGTATATAAACAAACTCAAAGACAAAAACCACATGATCATCTCGTTAGATGCAGAAAAAGCATTTGATAAAATCCAACATCCATTCATGATAAAAGTCTTGGAAAGATCAGGAATTCAAGGCCCATACCTAAACATGATAAAAGCAATCTACAGCAAACCAATAGCCAACATCAAAGTAAATGGTGAGAAGCTGGAAGCATGCCCACTAAAATCAGGGACTAGACAAGGCTGTCCACTCTCGCCCTACCTATTCAACATTGTACTTGAAGTCCTAGCCAGAGCAATTAGACAACAAAAGGAGATCAAGGGGATACAAATTGGAAAGGAAGAAGTCAAAATATCACTTTTTGCAGATGATATGATAGTATATATAAGTGACCCTAAAAATTCCACCAGAGAACTCCTAAGCCTGATAAAGAGCTTCAATGAAGTAGCTGGATATAAAATTAACTCAAACAAGTCAATGGCCTTTCTGTACACAAAGGATAAACAGGCTGAGAAAGAAATTAGGGAAACAACACCCTTCTCAATAGTCACAAATAATATAAAATACCTTGGCGTGACTCTAACTAAGGAAGTGAAAGATCTGTATAAGAACTTCAAGTCTCTAAAGAAAGAAATTAAAGAAGATCTCAGAAGTTGGAAAGTTCTCCCATGCTCATGGATTAGCAGGATCAACATTGTAAAAATGGCTATCTTGCCAAAAGCAATCTACAGACTCAATGCAATCCCCATCAAAATTCCAACTCAATTCTTCAACGAATTAGAAAGGGCAATCGGCAGATTCATCTGGAATAACAAAAAACCTAGGATAGCAAAAACTCTTCTCAAGGATAAAAGAACCACTGGTGGAATCACCATGCCGGACCTAAAACTGTACTACAGAGCAATTGTGATCAAAACTGCATGGTACTGGTATAGTGACAGACAAGTAGACCAATGGAACAGAATGAAGACCCAGAGATGAATCCACACACCTATGGTCACCTGATCTTTGACAAGGGAGCTAAAACCATCCAGTGGAAGAAAGACAGCATTTTCAACAAATGGTGCTGGCACAACTGGCAGTTATCATGTAGAAGAATGCAAATTTATCCATTTCTATCTCCTTGTACTAAGGTCAAATCTAAGTGGATTAAGGAACTCCACATAAAACCAGAGACACTGAAACTTATAGAGGAGAAAGTAGGGAAAAGCCTCGAAGATATGGGTACAGGGGAAAAATTCCTGAATAGAACAGCAATGGCTTGTGCTGTAAGATCAAGAATCGATAAATGGGACCTCATAAAATTGCAAAGCTTCTGCAAAGTAAAAGACACCGTCAATAAGACAAAAAGGCCACCAACAGATTGGGAAAGGATCTTTACCTATCCCAAATCGGATAGGGGACTGATATCCAATATATATAAGAACTCAAGAAGGTGGACTCCAGAAAATCAAATAACCCCATTAAAAAATGGGGCTCAGAGCTGAACAAAGAATTCTCACCTGAGGAATACCGAATGGCAGAGAAACACCTGAAAAAATGTTCAACATCCTTAATCATCAGGGAAATGCAAATCAAAACAACCCTGAGATTCCACCTCACACCAGTCAGAATGGCTAAGATCAAAAATTCAGGTGACAGCAGATGCTGGCGTGGATGTGGAGAAAGAGGAACACTCCTCCATTGTTGGTGGGAGTGCAGGCTTGTACAACCACTCTGGAAATCAGTCTGGCGGTTCCTCAGAAAACTGGACATAGTACTACCGGAGGATCCAGCAATACCTCTCCTGGGCATATATCCAGAAGATGCCCCAACTGGTAAGAAGGACACATGCTCCACTATGTTCATAGCAGCCTTATTTATAATAGCCAGAAGCTGGAAAGAACCTAGATGCCCCTCAACAGAGGAATGGATACAGAAAATGTGGTACATCTACACAATGGAGTACTACTCAGCTATTAAAAAGAATGAATTTATGAAATTCCTAGCCAAATGGATGGACCTGGAGGACATCATCCTGAGTGAGGTAACACATTCACAAAGAAACTCACACAATATGTATTCACTGATAAGTGGATATTAGCCCCAAACCTAGGATACCCAAGATATAAGATATAATTTGCTAAACACATGAAACTCAAGGAGAATGAAGACTGAAGTGTGGACACTATGCCCCTCCTTAGATTTGGGAACAAAACACCCATGGAAGGAGTTACAGAGACAAAGTTTGGAGCTGAGATGAAAGGATGGACCATGTAGAGACTGCCATATCCAGGGATCCACCCCATAATCAGCATCCAAACGCTGACACCATTGCATACACTAGCAAGATTTTATTGAAAGGACCCAGATGTAGCTGTCTCTTGTGAGACTATGCCGGGGCCTAGCAAACACAGAAGTGGATGCTCACAGTCAGCTAATGGATGGATCATAGGGCTCCCAATGGAGGAGCTAGAGAATGTAGCCAAGGAGCTAAAGGGATCTGCAACCCTATAGGTGGAACAACATTATGAACTAACCAGTACCCCGGAGCTCTTGACTCTAGCTGCATATATATCAAAAGATGGCCTAGTCGGCCATCACTGGAAAGAGAGGCCCATTGGACTTGCAAACTTTATATGCCCCAGTACAGGGGAACACCAGGGCCAAAAAGGGGGAGTGGGTGGGCAGGGGAGTGGGGGTGGGTGGATATGGGGGACTTTTGGTATAGCATTGGAAATGTAAATGAGCTAAATACCTAATAAAAAATGGAAAAAAAAAAAAAACAACCCTGAGATTCCACCTCACTCCAGTCAGAATGGCTAAGATCAAAAACTCAGGTGACAGCAGATGCTGGTGAGGATGTGGAGAAAGGGGAACACTCCTCCATTGTTGGTGGGATTGCAAGCTTGTACAACCACTCTGGAAATCAGTCTGGTGGTTCCTCAGAAAATTGGACATAGTACTACCGGAGGATTCCGCAATACCTCTCCTGGGTATATATCCAGAAGATGTCCCAACCGGTAAGAAGGACACATGCTCCACTATGTTCATAGCAGCCTTGTTTATAATAGCCAGAAGCTGGAAAGAATCCAGATGCCCCTCAACAGAAGAATGGATACAGAAAATATGGTACATTTACACAATGGAATACTACTCAGCTATTTAAAAAAGTGAATTTATGAAATTCCTAGCCAAATGGATGGACCTGGAGGGTATCATCCTGAGTGAGGTAACCCAATCACAAAGGAACTCGCACAATATGTACTCACTGATAAGTGGATATTAGCCCAGAAACTTAGGATACCCAAGATATAAGATACAACTTGCCAAACGCATGAAATTCAAGAAGAACGAAGACCAAAGTGTGGACACTTTACCCTTTCTTAGAAATGGGAACAAAACACCCATGGAAGGAGTTACAGAGACAAAATTTGGAGCTGTGACAAAAGGATGGACCATCTAGTGATTGCCATATGCAGGGATCCATCCCATAATCAGCTTCCAAACGCTGACACCATTGCATACACTAGCAAGATTTTGCTGAAAGGACCCATATATAGCTCTCTCTTGTGAGACTATGCCGGGGCCTAGCAAACACTGAAGTGGATGATCACAGTAAGCTATTTGATGGGTCACACGGCCCCCAATGGAGGAGCTAGAGAAATTACCCAAGGAGCTAATGGGAACTGCAACCCTATAGGTGGAACAACAATATGAACTAACCAGTACCCCGGAGCTCTTGTCTCTAGCTGCATATGTATCAAAAGATGGCCTAGTCGGCCATCACTGCAAAGAGAGGCCCATTGGACTTGCACACTTTATATGCCCCAGTACAGGGGAACGCCAGGGCCAAAAAGGGGGAGTGGGTGGGTAGGGGATTGCGGGGATGGGTATGGGGGACCTTTGGGATAGCATTGAAAATGTAAACGAGGAAAATACCTAATTTTAAAAAAGATATCTTAATAGTAATATTTCTTGTTTTACTTTCTGATATCTAATTCTATTTCACTGATACTTTCTTCTTTACTAACTATTCCTACTTGTTTACATTTAAAGAAATTTAGTTTGTTTGCTTTTGCTTTGAGACAGCTTCTTACTTTACAACTCAGGGTTGTCTAA
Source organism: Mus musculus (assembly GCF_000001635.26). Classification (NCBI taxonomy): domain Eukaryota; kingdom Metazoa; phylum Chordata; class Mammalia; order Rodentia; family Muridae; genus Mus; species Mus musculus. The sequence goes on from NC_000071.6 coordinate 45,250,997, forward strand.
GATTGATAGGAATCCTCAGAAAAATAATAAATAAATAAATAAATAAATAAATAAATAAATAAATAAATTGAGGAAACACTTGAATGCGTCAACAGCATGGGCCTCAGGAACACAGACATAATTCCCCAACGTAGCTCTTCAGTTCTCACTAGCAGAAGCATTCCCAGCCACAGGAACATCCACGTCCTCATAGCTCTGCTTGTTTTGAATTGCTCTGGTCAGCTGTTCTGGGACCCACAGCTGTTGTGATCCTGGGGAAACACAAACAGACCGTCTCTCCCAAACCAATTGACAGCGCTCCTCTCTCTGGAGTTCTGCGCCACATCTTTATCTTCTATGCAATTTCTCACTAACTTCCAGACAGGCAAAACCCCTTTTGGTAAAACCCCCTGTTCCTCTGCAAACCTCAATTCCCAATGGTGCTTGGTGCAACTTGTCCCAAAACCATGAACCTTAACTTGTCCCAAAACCGTGAACCTTAACTTGTTCCCATGGTTTCACTTTTACTTTGTGCCTGCTTCCTGGCAACTTTATATTCGCCCCTATTTTATCCGAGGTCCTTCCCAATCTCCTGGGTTACTTTGTGCCTGCTTCCTGGCAACTTTATATTTGCCTCTATTTTATCCGAGGTCCTTCCCAATCTCCTGGGTTACTTTGTGCCTGCTTCCTGGCAACTTTATATTTGCCTCTATTTTATCCGAGGTCCTTCCCAAACTCCTGGGGTCATAAGTTACACTTACCGTGAACTTACCCTGCTGCAAACACTGACTGCTGAAAGTTCTGAACTCGTTGGTGGGGGAGTTGGTTCCCCATACTGGCCACCAATTGTCGAGTCCGCTCTCAACCAGCAAGAACGACACGACCACCAGTCCTTCTAACAGCAGTTTATTCAGCAAACTTCCGTCTTCATCTCTCTCGCTTCAACTTTTTCTCTCTTTCTAACCCGGGCCTCTCACTCTTAAATACTCTCAGCCCTCATCCACTCACGGCAGGCCACGTCACAACACCAGGCATGCAGCTTCAGCTAATCAGGGCAGCAGGGGCATGTCTCCACCAAAATGGATTCGCCAGTATCCTGGTGCACCTGCGCAGCTCTCACGATGGTTGTGGCTTATTTTCAGGTGTATGAGGAAGTCAGGTGCAAGTCATAAGACTTAGCTGCAGTCCCTGGCGCCTTCTTGGGACTGCTGCCACACCCACTCCTCACACAGGAATAAATCGTGTTTTACCCACCTGCATCAAGTTCAATATATTTACTTTAATAATAATATATCTTCAGTAATTGTATTAAGCACATCTAACCCATACTTTCATAGATAATAGTACCTATTGATACTAAGCCTAAAGAAATCAGTTTTTAAAGACATATATTCAATCATATGCAGAAATAGCAAAAAGTTGTAAATTACTCAATAATAAGTATCCTTTAAGGAATACAGGGATGCTGGGGGAAAAAACCCAAGGCTTAAATCAGGAGCTCCATCTAGACATAGCTCCATACCAGTACCTTAAGGAAACTCATGTTTGTTTATAAAATGGGCATACAAATATTTGTCTAAATCATTATCTGTGATGACTATAAAATAATACAGCTAGAACAAGGATCATTGCCCCATCAAAGCAGCTCTGGATTCAAGTAGCGCCCCCTGAAAAGGGTCTGCATTCTTCTATTTGTCTTAGCATTTGACAGTTCTTTCATCTGCTAGCCAACCAGTATGGGTATCATGCTCTTCTCGCCTCCTCCTCCTCCTTCCTGAGGGTGACCCTTCCTGCTCTTGTCCTTTCTGTCTGTTGCAGTGGTTCTCAACCTTCCTAAGGCTGCAACCCCTTAACACAGTTCCTCAGGTTGTGCTGACCCTAAACCATAAAATAATTTTGTTGCTACTTCATAACTGCAATTTTGCTACTGTTATAAATCATAATGTAAATATCTGTGTTTTCTGATGATCTTAAGCAACCCCTGTGAAAGGACATTTGATCCCCATAGGGTAAGAACCGCTAGACTATTGGAAGAGCAGGACACAGAACTCCAAACTCTGGACACACCTTCTCCAAAACTCATTTCCAAAATTAGGCCTTGTGCAGATGTCTAGATTTCCTTTATCCCAGTCATTTGTCACTGAGCTTGGAATGACGTGTGGCTCCCTGGGCATTTGACCACATGAGGAGTGATGTCACCTCAATGCAGGTGTTTATTTAATATCATATTCTGCTCACTCACTCTTGAGTCCTGCATATTCTCTTCCCCCCACCCCCCGCCCCAGTGATCTCACCCTGTAGCTCAGGATAGCCTTGAGCTCAGAGCAATAAAGACACTCAGCAAAAGATGAAAATATCCCAAGTCAAAAATGTATTTAGTGCAATTAATTTACCAAACATCACAGCTGAGCAAGACACTGCCCTGTACAGTGTTTAACTGTGTGCTCATGTGATCATCTGGCCAACCAAGAGCTCATGTAAGAAGGGAGGGAGGAAAGGGGAATGGAGAAAGGTATTGTCCTGCTATTGCTTAGCCCTACTCCAGGAGAAGATCCAAACTCCAAGTACAGTTTCTTACTGAAAGAATGACACTTTCACAGCACCATAAAATATTTTTTTTTAATCTAAGTCAGAAACCATCTGTATATATTCCCTCCACTCTGAAATGGAATTTAAAGCCTACATCTTATCAGTAGAGTATCAATATTAATTGTAATGATGAGGTGGGGCTGCCATTTTTAAATTTTAATCTGAATGCAAGCTCTCTGGCATCTTCATGAAGACGCAGGATTGGATGCAGCAGGTCTGATTGTAGGGCCTGACATCCAGTTCGCAGGTGATGCTGATGGTGGTGCTGATGCTGCCCACAGATCATATTCAGAGTCTCCAGGAACAAAGGCCCTGGAGAGATGGCTAACCCACGGCAGGTTCCACACTCATCTCCTCCTGCCCCTGCCAACTCCTCATTTTCTAAAAGGAATTGTTAACTGAAGGAACTCGCTAAGAAAAGTCAATCAAAAGATGACAAAGGAAAGTGTAAGAAATTCACAGCTCTACATGAGAGAGGTTGATTAGGGTCAAAAGAAGATATATTTAAACCTAATTAAGATAAAGGGTCCCTCATTAGGCTGAGAGAAATTCTAAGAGTAAAAGCTCTGAGGACACATTGATTTCTGTCAGATTCTTGTCAGGAGAATATTGCATCAAGGGAGTGTGCTGACAGCTTTGAAGAGCGACAGTCCTTACTATAACTCTGAAGGCACTTTTAACGCTAAGGAACTCAGGAAATAATAACAGCTTACATGGATAAACTGTTTTAAATTTTACAAGATTCTTTGACGTTCATTAACACATTGCAGTCCTGATTTCTTCAGCCTGTTATGTATGATTCTTATCAAACTATGAGCCTCCTAGAGGCCAGGGACCTGCCTCCTTCATCTTTGTGTCCAAAGCACTTGGCAGAAGCCTGGCATCTATCAGATATATGACAAATATACTGGCTTGAAAAAAATACTTTTCTATGAGTTCCCAAACAGCGGTCATATTTGAATCCCATTGGTTGGTGATATATAAAATTATTTTATATATCTAAGAACAAAGAAATGCTGCCATTTAATCTTTGTGTCTCATAGATTGTAATGTATGTGACAATTCCAGAGGTACTAAAATATGGAGATAAATGTGTATGTTAAGATGAAGAAACTCGGGGTTGGAGAGATGGCTCAGTGGCTGAGAGTGAATATTTTTCTCTGGAGAGGAACCTAACCGGGTTCCCAGCATCAACAGAGAATAGCTCACGATTACCTATAGCTAGCTCCACAGGATTCAGCTCCCCCTTACAGCTTCTGAGGGTGCCTGCACTCATGTGCACAAATTATACAAACATATACACATGTACACACAATTTAAATAATAAAAACAAAATATTTTTAATTGAGAAACTTAATAGTTGAGCTTTGCTATGATGTCAGTCACTTACTTCAGACATGAAATGAATTCATGACCATAAATTGGAGCCACTGAAGATGTCATCAAAAAGGTCGGGGACAAGATGCTTATTTATAAATTCAGTGACTTTGGGAGATGTGAGACTCTTCTTAGACTGTAATCAAGCAAACAGATATCTTTCCTGCCATTAAACCCCCAAAGCAGGAGATCCCTGGAGACACACCTGAAGGATAAAGGCCCATTAATAGAAGGAATACTGAAAGGTGGAAAGGACAGAAGAGGAGCAGGAGGAAGAAAGGGGTGAGGAAAGCAGAAATGATATTTTATATCAAATTTCTCATGTCTGTATTAGAGAAGCCTAGAGCTATAGCTGCTCAAGGAGTTAGCAACTCAAGGAGTGAAGATGCTTGCAGCAACTTCACTTAAACCTTTAGAAACTTTGGTTGGAAACTCTGTCACTGACAGAAAAGCCCATACAAACCAAATGTCTTTCCATTTCAGTCTAATATGTTCCAGGAGCCAGTCTAAAGGTTGACAAAGGAGGCTCTGAGAGTCACAGCAAAAAGCAGTGCCTAGCACCCCATGAAACAGAGAAAGAAATGATAGTGATCCCCAAGTGGGGTGTTGTTGTGAGTTGCATATCACTGTAATTCAGAATAGCTGTCACTCCCCATGCTGCACAGCCATGGCCCACGGTAAAAGGTATTCATACAGGTTCTCTCTAGTACTACTGCCTTGGGGCTGATTATTTCCTTACCATATGCCTTGGTCTTCTCATCTGTAGAGGGGAGAGGGCAAGCACACATATCATCTTGATGTGATCATTAAATTAATACAAAAGAACCTCTTAGTGACAGTCCCTGGTGAGCAAGCCACTGTTCAACAAGTATCCTGTATTCTTTACAATCACTACCTGAACTATAATTTTATACAACTTAGCACAATGATATCATGCAGCATCATTGAAAGAAAAACAGATTGCCTATGCCAGCAACATTCCAAATTGTGTGTGTGTGTGTGTGTGTGTGTGTGTGTGTGTGTGTGTGTCTGTGTGTGTAAGTCAATGGATCTTTTTCTAGAACATTCTCTACCTTATTCTCTGAGACAGGATCTCTCGCTAAACCTAGAGCTTGTGACTATGTCTTGACTAGAGGGCCAGCAAGTCTCAACCATTCTTCTTCCCAATGCTAGGATACAGGCAGTATGCCAGCACTCTTCTCTCTTACATGGGTTCCAGACTCAGGTTCTCACGCTTACACTGCAAGTTCTTCACTGACTGAACCTTATCCACAGACCCACATTCTCAAAAATCTCATCCCAAAATGAGAAAGTAAAATATTGCTTTACATAGACAATAGGAAAATGCTAGAAAGTATCCGAGTACAGGAAGTCAACCTGGGTGCCCATCCCTACTGCTCTGGGAGCAGTCGGGACCAAGCATCTTACAGGAATCAAGTCCTCAGCTGCCCTGTATCTCCTTTCAGGATGCACATGTCGTGCTGTGTAATCGGTCTTGTGAGCAGAGGCATGAACGTGTGGAGTCAAGTGTATCGGTTAATAAACCAACACTCCCCTTACACTGCCAGCCCCCTGGCTGTGTCCCTGCTTCAAAACTGCAGGCATGTGGTGTTTGTCAGCTGGTTCAACTGCTGGGGTTCCATATAATCTGGAAATGTGAAAGATCCCAAATTATCTTATCCCGAGGTGACAAACCGAGCCAGATGCCCACAAGCCCAGACAGCTTACATGCAAATAAACAAATTGAGACAGTAGCAGGGGCATCAATCTTATAACTCTTGAGAAAAAACAAGTTTATTTCTTATCTTAAGATTAATGAACTGGGTTATGACCTCACTTCTAATTGTGGCTGAAACAGAAACGGGATACTGTTTTTAATCTACTCTGCAGCAAGATAATAACATCATGTCACAAAAGTTCAAATGCAAGGGCCTGTCCTTATCTGAAGAAGTATTTAAAATATCCAATGAGTAGATGTTAATGTAGAATCACAAACTTCTCCCTAGATGTACTAATGTTTTTTAAAAAATATAAATAGCTGGTGAAATTAGCTTTTGGAATAAAAAGATTTTTTGCTGTTCTATTGTATGTACAAGTATAAAAATAATCTTATACCACATTCCTGGTATCTTTTTGCCTGATTTTGACCTAATACTGGTGCTCTGGGGGGGGGGGGGAACATTGAACGTTTTGCTTCTACTTCCAAGATTAAATATAAACTTGAAAAATTCAGAGGAAGAAATAGTGATGGCAGACAGGAAATGCATAGAAAACAACTTGGCTTCCTTATGTGGGGTAAGCCCTAGGGATGGCCAAAGGCTTTCAGGGTTCATATTTAAACACACAGGACCTTTTCTCTGAAAAATACTTTTTTTTTTTAAATATTTATTTATTATATGTAAGTACACTGTAGCTGTCTTCAGACACTCCAGAAGAGGGAGTCAGATCTTGTTACAGATGGTTGTGAGCCACCATGTGGTTGCTGGGATTTGAACTCCGGACCTTCGGAAGAGCAGTCGGGTGCTCTTACTCACTGAGCCATCTCACCAGCCCATGAAAAATACTTTTACATCTAATGAAATTTCACGTGGTTAACAGTGATCATACCCACTGATCTTGTTTTAAGTATAAATGTTTAATATAAAATATAAATGTTTGAATTAATATAAAATGAATATAAAATGTTTGTGTGTGTGTTGAGGTGGGGGTGTTCCTCAGTACTACATATCTCACCAGCACGGCTGTCAGCACAGAAAGATATCCTTTCTGATAATCTACTTTAGAGAGAAAGCAAGACAAAAGTCCCATCTCCCAATAAATCCACACAAGTAAGGTGGCACAAGCCTTAGGCTTTGTCACCAGGGAATAGAATCCAGATGCAATTTTAAACTGTTCTATTCACATGTAAACAGATTTGAAAGAAAAATGTAATGATGTGACTCTGAAGTTTAGGTGACACATTATGCTCCCCAGACAGCTCAGGAAATTCTAGACCAGTTCTATCCAGATGAACAGGGCTTTTGCCTTTTGTTGGTTTTATTGTTTCTTTTTTATTGAGCTATTTTTCCATGCCTAAATTATCCATGCCAAGCATAGTCAAAACAATTCCCAAGAATGCTATATATAAATGAAGACATTTTGCTAAGAGTGAAATGAGTAAAAAATCCGCAGAATATCTTCAATGATGAAAGAACTTAAGTGGAAACAAAAATCAATACCTGTTATTCCGTGGTGTGACCCCCTTTAGCGTGTTTGTTATTTGTCTGGCTTTTCTAGACGAGATCTTGTGATATAGCCGAGGCTAGTTTAACCCTCCTGCCTCAGTTCTCCCAAGTACTGGGATTACAGATGTGTGTTCTTAAAGGAAGACTTTACCACCTAGTACAAAGGATGATCTGGAATCAAATAACTGAATACTGAAGCCCCACTGGAGGGAATATATTCCGGTGGAAGATTCAAACTAGATAGTATTGTGCTCTGTGTATACTCTATGTAATTCTATATGTATATACCTATGGTAAAGTTTAATTTAGACATTAGGCACAGAAGAATATTAGCGATGACATAGTAGAACAAGTATTAAAACAGTAATAAGATAGATCATGATTAAGTAAAATAAAATATGCCCAGCACAAGCTCTATAATATTGCAATAGTGTCTGAAAACTCACACAGCTACACATGACTAATGGGGGGGGGGGGGATAGTATATACACCATGGATACACAGCACAAAAGAATGAGTCACATCCTGGGAAGTATGGAGTAGGATGTTGAAAGATTTCATCATTCTATTCAGAATACCAAACAACCTAAAACTCATGAATTATTTCTTTCTGGAATCTCCCACCCATGATTTCTGGCCAATCTAATAATGGTGAGTAAAGGAGACAAGAAATGAGCAATGTGCTGATTGCTGTCTTTGTGGATAGGTGGAAATTAGCACAATCAATCATGAAGAATCAGGTTTGGACACATGAGATGCCAAAGAGAAGCCATGCCTTGATGCACAGGAGACAATGAGAACTATTAATCTGACCAGCAAACCTTATTGTCATTGGAGCAGCATGACTTCCTTAACATCTACAAGATTTAGAGAATTTGACAAGCATGTAGTTGGAGAAAAAAGCATATCCCATGTCCTTCAGGAATTTATACTTCTTGGGGAACTCAAGCAAAATCCAGATTTTCATTTAAATTCTAAACTAATATAAAATCTTTGCCTGTCAAAATTCTCTCCAAGTGCCCCTTTTTTATTGTAGAGCTTAATTCCCACCAAGAAGTGTTTTTCTTTTCTAGGCTTACAAATATCTCCTCTCTGAACCCTACTATGGGCTAGGCCAGGGGCATGGCTCAGTGGGAGAAGGCACTTGCCACCAAGCCTGATAATTTGATTCAATCCTCTGGACTCACCCAGTAGAGGGAGAAAAACAACTGAGCCAAGTTGTCTGCTCTCCTGCACATGAACTCCATGGCACATACAAGTTCTATCACAACACACACAAAATAGAGAAAGAAATGTAACAATAAAAATGGTTTTTAGAGGGCTGGTGAGATGGCTCAGTGGGTAAGAGCACCTGACTGCCCTTCCGAAGGTCTGAAGTTCAAATCCCAGCAACCACATGGTGACTGACAACCACCCATAATGAGATCTGATGCCCTCTTCTGGTGCGTCTGAAGACAGCTACAGTGTACTTACATGTAATAAATAAATAAATAAATAAATAAATAAATAAATAAATAAATAAATGTGTGTGTGCACCACAAAAAAATGGTTTTTAAAAATTCAAGATGATCATATCTTTCTTTGGCATTCATGTGATGCCTTGTATCTAAGAGTCAGTTATGTTTTTGACTTTTTAAATGTCTATTGTTCTTCACAAATAAGTTAGGACTGGCTTCAAAGTCAGGAGATAATTAATGTAATTCTTCTTTGTTCCATCCTAAAGTCTTTACTCAGTGACCAACAGAGAATAAACGTTCATTTGGGTAAGATCTTCTACACTTAGACCTTCAACACTGCTTAAATTGACACCTTGGACAGGATATTTGCTCTATGCCTCGGTTTCCTCATTTATAACTTAAGACAATAACCATGCTTATTTCATGAAGATCCAATCAAAATTGAATAACAATTGCAAAGCACTTTCTAAGTTTCCAGATCAGAGCAAACGTTTAATAAATTCCAGCATGAATCAGGATATACTATGTTTGCAACAACAAACACTGTCTCGGTGGCTGGGAATAGCTGATTGATTTCCTCTTAATATCACAGGTTGAATGGGTCAATAAGGGATTTCTGCTCCACAAGCTCTTCACAGACCCAGCTGGATCATATTGAAAGTCATGGGCTATCTTACCAAAATAGGATAGATCCATAAATGTCCTGTGCCAGCAACTAAATAATCTGTAACTGAAGTCACATGTCTCATTTCAACTCTGTCATGGCCACTGTTATAGTTTAGATATGTGGTATCTCCCCAAAAGCTCATGTGGTCCCTAAGGCAATGTTCAGAGGTATGACTTGGAAAGGAATTGGATCTTGAGGCCACTAACCTTATCAATTGATCCATCCACTGAGAGACTCCTAATTGAATAGACTATTATGAGTGAGTAGAAATTATAGAAGATGGTGCCTAATTGGAAAAAGTGGATCACTAAGGACAAGACTTTGAAAGCTATCTTCCTCCCAGCCTCTTTCTCTTTCTGTCTCTGCTGGTCTTTTCCTCCTGCATGACGAGAGGGGAGTGTATATATAGCCTATTCTTTCTGCTATAGCCTGTTCTTTCCACCACGATGTCCCAAATGACCCACACACACTGAAGCCAGTCAGTCAATCATGGACTGCAGTTCTATAAAGCAAAATAAATCTGCCCTTTACTGCCATATCCGGGGATCCATCCCATAATCAGCATCCAAACGCTGACACCATTGCATACACTAGCAAGATTTTGCTGAAAGGACCCTGATATAGCTGTCTCTTGTGAGACTATGCCGGGGCCTAGCAAACACAGAAGTGGATGCTCACAGTCAGCTATTGGATGGATCACAGCCCCCCAATGGAGGAGCTAGAGAAAGTATCCAAGGAGCTAAAGGGACCTGCAACCCTATAGGTGGAACAACAATATGAACTAACCAGTACCCTCAGAGCTCGTGTCTCTAGCTGCACAGTGGAAAGAGAGGCCCATTGGTCGTGCAAACTTTATATGCCTCAGTACAGGGGAAGCCCAGGGCCAAGAAGTGGGAGTAGGTGGGTAGGGGAGTGGGGGGGTATGGGAGATTTGAAATGTAAATGAAGAAAATACCTAATTAAAAAATATATACATATAAAGAAATGTAAAATAAATAAATAAATAAAAATAAAAATAAATAAATAAATCTGCCCTTTAAATAGTTTCCCTGTGGAATTTTATCACAAACATACTGATTATTATAGAAAATATGTGCCAAGAATGGGATTCTATCTGCCCATTCTTGACTATGTTCTTTAGACTTTCAAACTGGCTTGGGGGAAGAATTTCAAAAGATTTGAAGAAGCCAGCTAGAGGAAAAAACTTAGAAGTTTGTAAGCCAACCTTAACAACAAATTCTGGTGTGTGAGTCCAAAATACCAGAATGATGATATTAATGTGGAAAGCAGAGACTGTGCTCCTGAAATTTCAGATGGGACTGGGACTAGACTCAAAGTTAGATTAGGGGTCACTTACATTACATTCTAACACATAACTTGTCTAGATTTTTTCTATTTCCCAAGACTTTGTAGATGCTAATGTTAAAGGTAATCATTATTCTACAAAGCAACCTAGAGTGCATGCCATGGCATGGTTTTTGTTGGCTTCTTTTAGCCATATTTAGAGCAAAGGTAAGTCAGTTAAAGTAGGGCACAAAGATTTGAAAATCATGCTGCTTGGGCTAAACAGGAGAGTGTGGAGAGTTTAGTTCAAAGATGATGGCTAAGATGAAAGCTACTGAAAAGAAACCATGAACTTTGTATCAGGTCAGTAGGAAAGCTGACCTAGAAGGAACTTAGGAATTAGTTACACCACACCCATCAAAGGGTGAAGGGTGCAAAAGTGGAAACTCACTTAAAAGATATCACTTTGGGAAGAGATGTCTAGCGTTTTCTGTTTCTCTGTGAGGTAGTTTGAATGAGAATGGCTTCCATAGGCTCATATGCTTGAATACTTGGTCCCCAGCTGATAGAGCTGCTTAGAAAGGATTAGGATATGTGGCCTTGTTTGGTAGAGTGGTTTCACTGGGGATGGACTTTGAGGTCTGTTCAAAAACCCACACCAGCCCCATCCATCCACCCACCCATCCATCCATCCATCCATCCATCTACCTATCTGCCTATGAATCTGCCTATCTATCTATCTGCCTATCTGCCTATCTGCCTATCTATCTATCTATCTATCTATCTATCTATCTATCTATCTATCTATCTATCTATCTATCTCTCATCTCCTGCTGTTGGATTAAATGTAAACTCTCAACTACTGCTCTAGCACCACTCCTGCCAGTCTGCTGACATGCTTTCTGTCATGATGGGGGACTCTAGCCCTCTGAAACTGTAAGTAAACCCCAAATTAAATGCCTTCTAAGTTGCCTTGGTTGCATTTAAACATTCTGCTCTGGTTCCAAAGGTTTATGTCTATCTCACAGTGTAAAGTGTATTGCCTATATTTCATAGTCTCCAAGGACTTAAAAGTTATAATATTTATCAAAAACATAAGCCAAATTAGTATAGTATTGCTTCATAGCAGTAGGAAAGTAATTATGATCTCTCGTGTTCAAGCACCTGGCTCCACTGTAGCCATAATCCAAATGGGCCTGCCTCCTGTTTGAACTAGCAGCAGACCATTGTACCAACCACATGATGCCAGTTTTGCAATCATGCAAAATGCAGGCAATATTGAATCTTGAAATCTTTCACTCATATTTCCAAAAGAAAACAAGGCAGACCAGGCAACTTATCACAAAGCTGAACTGAAGTCTTTTCAGGATGTCTTTGATATGGCAATGTATGAAACTATAAGTGTGGTGATCAAAGTCACAGTGGAAAGCTTGGGAAGCTAAAGGTGCCAGGAAGATCTGCCAAGGAAAGCTCCAAGCAAGGAATAAAGCCAACCTATGAGAGATGCCTGGCAAGGCCATAAAGACAGGACTACCCAAGACCTTTATATCTTACATTACACTAGCACATACCTCGGAGACCAGACATGAAACTATAGGGATTAATGTTTATGCTGTGGGATTTTTAATTTCACTTTGAAATCATTCATTCTTTCTATTATTACTCCTCCTTTGGTGGACGGAAATGTTTATTTTGTGACATTACATGTTGGGAGAGTGTTAAAAATAATATTTTGAGTAAAGATTATTATGGTTTTACAAAATCTCATTGTCAAGAGTTTGACTTGAGTCTCAGAGAAGATTTTTGGCTTATGTTTTTGATAAATATTATAACTTTTAAGTCCTTGGAGACTATGAAATATAGGCAATACACTTTACACTGTGAGATAGACATAAACCTTTGGAACCAGAGCAGAATGTTTAAATGGCTGAGATGTAAAGTGTCCCTGAACAAATAGGTCCATATGTTGAATCCCAAATGCAATTTTTTGAGATGAGAGTTTGGGGATATGATGGATTCAATATGGATCTGATCTAATCAATCCTGAATGGTTCATAAATGAGGGAGTTATTGGGAAGTGGTGGAAAATATGGAATCTGAGGCCTAATTTGAGGAATTGGGGACTGAGGGTGTTTTGTGGGTTTTTTTTAATTAGGTATTTTCCTCATTTACATTTCCAATGCTATCCCAAAAGTCCCCCATACCCTCCCACCCACTCCCCTACCCACCCACTCCCACTTTGATAACCTTAAGGTGTATTTCCAAGAAACATAGAATTTCCCAAGGTTGACGTAACTATTTAAGAATTTTAGACATATTAAAGGCAGAACTTTTATAGTAGAAATTCCAAGGAATAAAGCATCTCTTATCTTTACAAATAGTTGTCATGAACCATAAGCTCCTACCCTTTCTTGCTAAAAATTCTTCTCTTGCACACTCTTTAAAAATGTACCTACACTATTATGGTTATATAATAAGACTGCTAGCACTTCTGGTGCTTCGTAATAACACATTTGTATATTTAGAATCTTGGCCTTGTGAATTTTCATATTTGTAAATGTTTGTATGTGAGGGGGGGGGTTCCTGAACCAATCCTGGGAATATTGAGGTACAGCTGTGGTTCAATCTAGCTAGTCTTCAACTTTTTTGGAACTTAGATACAAGTTCTAGAGTGCTGTTATAAATGAGAAGACACACTTTTTCCTAAGGCTTAGTATCCCTTGTATATTCATTCATTTATCCATTGGCAGACACTCATGCTGTTTCCACATCTTGGCTATTGTAACTAATGTTGTAAACAATGCAGGACCTCAGATATCTATTTAACATACTTATTTAATTTCTTTGGGATATACACTTAGTAATGGGATTCCATGAGGATGGGTTGATTTATCTCTAAAACTGCCGATATGCTAAGATCTCATAAAATCTTACTAGGAGATGTTTAATAAGATATCAAACAATTATTTACTTAGTTCTTCATGTTTTGAAACCTTTGTTCCATAGTAAAAATAGGAATAAAGCAAAGAACAAGGATATGTCCTGATCTCCTTGAGCTCAGTGTCCAGCAGTTACCAGCAACCTTCCAACTGAATACACAGAGACACACCAGAGAGCACATAGGAGCACTTGGAGAGATACACAGACAAGTCTTTATATTAATAAGATCCCTAAGAAAGTGGCATTTAGCTGAAGGAAACCAGGAAATGCATGAGGAGGAGGAAGAGCAGGAGCAGGAGGAGGAGGAGGAGGAAATGTGTTCTGAGATGAGCAGATAGTAGTATCGCTTCTGGAGTAAGAGGGAGCCTAGTTGGAGATACTGAACTACATCTGCACCAGTAAAGTATTGAGTTCATGGGAAAGAATAGAAAGAACACTGGAGGGTAAGTACCAAGATACATGAGCAAGTTTGATCATTCTGGATAGGGGTAGAGGGAGGGGATGGAAGGAGAGGAGAGAGGGAAGGAGAGATTATAGGCAGGAGGGGAGGGAGAGGAAAAGAGGGAGGAAAGGAGGGAAGGAGGGGGAATATCAGGGTTCCAAGCCTCACTCTGATGGCAGGAAGAACCCAGAAGGATTGAAATGTGTTTCCCAATGCTACAGGTTACTACTTAAGCTTAACACAACAGAAACTGATTCTCACTCCTGGAGCAGATAGAAGCTTGAAGCCAACATATCCATGGTCCCCCACCCCTACCCCCACCCCCACCTCCACCCCAAGACCTCCAAGGAAGATGCTGTATGGCCACTTTCAAGTTGCTAGAATTGGCTGCCAAACTTTGCTCACAGATCTATTACTTCATCCTCTGCCTTTGCCACCATCTAGCCCTTCTCATCTGTGTGCCTGCCCTACTTCTGTGTCAGCCTCTTCCTGTGTCTCTCCCTCTCCCTCTCTTTCTCCCTCTCCTCCCTCGCCCCCTCTCTCTCCAACAGTCAGGGTGGACTGAGGAACCTGATCCAACATGACTCGTTTTAATTTGATCACCCATGAACAGAGCCTGTTTTCAAATAAAGTCAAATTCATATGTTCTAGCTAGTCTACAATTTTGGAGGAATACAGCTCAGCCCGCTCCAGCAGAGGCATGATATAACTTAATGTGCCTTCTGGAAAAACTATTTTGAAAAGAAAAAGAGAGAAATGAATGAAAGTAGGAACAAGATCGGAATGATGAGCATTAGCTTCATTTGCATCTTTGTTTGGGAAACGTGAAGATTGTTTTGAGGTCCTAGGCATATCTCTGAGCCAAGAGCTGTTTTCAAGAGCCACTGTTCAGTTCTTACCCTGAGGTGTAAAGAAGATCAGAGAGGTGACTTCACCTGTCCGTGATCACACAGCATATCGGGTAGGCAATCAAAGCACCGTTGTCTTCTGCCCTCCCCCAAGGACGGCAGCCGAAGACACCTCAAAGTAGTAAGGAGCCTTCCGTGTGGATTTCCAGGATGTCGGACT
Source organism: Mus musculus (assembly GCF_000001635.26). Taxonomy (NCBI): domain Eukaryota; kingdom Metazoa; phylum Chordata; class Mammalia; order Rodentia; family Muridae; genus Mus; species Mus musculus. Next base: position 45,266,024 of record NC_000071.6, read on the forward strand.
GTGCTGTGGCACCATTCTGGCTGCAAGCACACTTTATATTCCTTATGCAAAGCCAGGGCAAAAGGTGAGTGATTAACACATCATCAAGCAAGACTGTGTTGTAAGGAGACAGAGTCGGAGGGTTCCCACGCGCTGCCCTGGGTCCACTTATTCAACAGCAGGTCAGTAATGTTCTTAAAAAAAAAAAAAAAAAAAAAAAACTAGCAAAACCCATGCTCACACATACATGCCCATACTAAAGACGCCTGCTCGTTTTTAAAAGAATGTGGAAAGGTGAGGCTCTTATCTGAAACGTTCAGTTCCAGAAATGAATCGTGAGACAAAGAGAGGTCAGTTGAGGGAAACTGTTTGGACAGGTCGCTGGTGTCAATGAAGCACAGACAATGGCTACCCTTCCCGCATCCCCTCTCCGCCTCCATCAAGCACGTTTGGATGGATGTTAAGAAAAGACTAAATAGAGACCAAGGCCTCTCTCTCTCTCTCTCTCTCTCTCCCTCTCTCTCTCTCTCTCTGAAACTTAGTATTTTTCAGGGGAAAACATGAATCTTGAGGCACGGGCTATGGATTTTGCAATGCATAGCCCTTCTGTCGCCTCAAAAATCCTATCAGAACACTGATCCCTCCGTCTTCACTTTTCTGTTCTATATCTTTTTTTTTCTGCAATGTTAAATTAAAATTGAAAAGGGGATGGAGGGAGGGAAGGAGAGAGAGGGGAAAAAGAGGAAGGGTCAGGCAGACAGGGAGAGGGGGACAGAGGGAGGGAGGGGGAAGGGGGGCAGGCAGGCAGGTAGACAGGAGGAAGAGAGGAAGAAGAAGGGAAATAAACTTGAAACAAGGAGATTGAGCATTCAAAGATGGAAACGACAATGTTCCAATTGATTATTTGGGTATTTATTACTGGTGAGGAAAAAGAAAAGAAAAGAGGAGGGGATAAATAACTTTAAATCAGTTCATAAATCATAAGCTTGTTCCTGAAAAATAAAAAATGAAAACATGTTTGAAAGCAGTTAATAAGCATTTTTTTTTCCACTAGGAAGTGGGTGATTTTTGTGCATGGGGAAAACGGCTCAAGGCTCTGCCTCATCTCCTAGAAGCAGCCCATATTCTTAGATGTGACGTTGCCTTGGAAACCACAACTTGGTGACCTCGTTATTTCAACCTAATCCTGCTTTGAAATTATAGTTGCTCCACCCTTTTGCCTGGCTAGCCTGATAACATAATCATTGTAAATGAGGATGGGAAAAAAACAGCGTGCTATGGTCCCTCCGGTGACACCAGACAGGTCTCACCTTATCGTGGAAACAGATGAACAATTAAACGCTATGAATCAAAAACCCTAAAAGTAGATTTTCTTATTTTTTTTTATGGTTTGTTATGCTTACTTTCAAAATGTACTAGTGGATTCAATATAGCAGGCTATCTTGATATTACTAAATGAAATGAAAATTTTTCTTTTTTGCTTTTGAAAAACTGTCAAAGGTGAGGCATTTAATTAGGTATTTGTTTTTCCCATAGCCAAATACAAACCAGAACTAGAACATAATTTTTGAATGAATAGACTGACTGTATTTGGGAGTTATTTGTCCTACTTACACTTGTGTTGCTAAAGCCCCACGAGTCATTGTCATCTTAAGTTCATGTTCATTTCATAACAAAGGTACCTTGGAGATGACATTTAAATTCAGAGAGCATCAAGGACAGACGCAGTTTAACAAAAATGCAACTTATTCGTTTGTCTCTGTTTAGATGAAATCAGTGCTTAGAAAGGAGGGAAATTCTGCTCTCTGTCTCATTTACCACTCCCTACTCCAAAGAACTTGTATCTCAGTAACACTTCCATACCTTAATAAATTCAAATGCTGACAGCCCAAACAGCTATGAAATGTGGCACTGCCTCTTAGGCTCCTGGGTGTCCCTCAGCTTTCCCTCCAGGACAAAGTCACTGATTCTGCCTGCCATAACCAGACCTATTATCTCCCCAAAGATGCTCAACTGTGGCTCTTGGGATGAGCAGACTCACATGTCGCATATAGCCCATCCTCTTGGTGGTGACTGGCCTCGCCCTTTTGCCTGATTGCTGTGTACCTCCCTAAATATATAAACATTGTTGTTGTTGTTGTTGTTGTTGTTGTTGTTGTTGTTGTTTTATAACAGGATCTCACTTTGTAGCCTTGGCTGGCCTGGAACTTACTATGTAGACCAGGCTGATCTCAGACTCACAAAACTCTTCCTGCCTCTGCCTCCTTGATGCTGGGATTTAAAGCATACACCACCACACTTATTCCTGAAATAATTATTTGATGCTGATAAATATAGTGTTGGCCTCAACACTGGGTACCACTGACAGGGGAGGGGTGAGTCTCCTATGAGAGTCATTTTCTCATTCGATACCTGGACCACACTTGAACATGAACAGAGCCTCAGAGCATCTATGCTGACATCCCCTCTCCCTGTCAACAGAGCTGCTTCCTCTGCCCCCTTCTTCCATCTACCAGCAGCAGAGTGAACATCTTAAGAAGAACTGAAGCTACGCAAGAAACCTCCTAAGTTAAAACTTTAGTGCCACAACAAATTGCTGTTGAGATAGAATTTGAAAGGAGATGCATTCCAGTTAAAGGTATATTCTCCCTTTGCTGGGAGATAAGTAAATAGAAACATTTTTCAAAACATAAGCTCAAGATACAGAACAGAGAGCCATTATAAACCCCAGAAAATTGGACATAGTATTACCTGAGGACTCAGCTACACCACTCCTGAGCATATACCCAAAAGATTCTCCAACATATAACAAGGGTACATGCTCTAATATGTTCATAGCAGCCTTATTTATAATAGCCAGAAGCTGGAAAGAACCCAGATGTCTTTCAACAGAGGAATAGATACAGAAAATGTGGTACATTTACACAATGGAGTACTACTCAGCTATTTTTAAAAAAAATGACTTCATGAAATTCTTAGGCAAATGGATGCAACTAGAAAATATCATCCTGAGTGAGGTAACCCGATTACAAAAGAACACACATGGCATGCACTCACTGATAAGTGGATATTAACCTAGAAACTTAGAATACCCAAGATACAATTCACATACAGACCACATGAAGCTCAAGAAGAAAGAAGACCAAAGTGTGGGTGCTTCAGTCCTTCTTAGAAAGAAGAACAAAATACTCAGAGGAGCAAATACGGAGACAAAGTCTGGAGAAGAGACTGAAGGAAAGGCCATCCAGAGACTGCCCCACCTGGGGATTCATCCCATATGTAGTCACCAAACCCAAACACTATTGTGGATGCCAAGAAGTAATTGCTGATAGAAGCCTGATATAGCTGTCTCCTGAGAAGCCCTGCCAGAGCCTGACAAATACAGAGGCAGATGCTCACAGCCAACCATTGGACTGAGCATGGGGTCCCCCAATGGAGGAATTAGAGAAAGGACTGAAGGAGCTGAAGGGGTTTGCAACCCTATAGGAAGAACATCAATTTCGACCTACCAGACCCACTAGAGATCCCAGAGACTAAACCATCAACCAAGGAGTACACATGGAGGGACCCATGGCTCCAGCCGCATATGTAGCTGAGGATGGCCTTGTCGGACCTCAATGGGAGGAGAGGCCCTTGGTCCTAAAAAGGCTCGATGCCCCAGTGTAGGGGAATTTGAGGTCAGGGAGGTGGGAGTGGGTGGTTGGGTGAGGGAACACCCTCATAGAAGCAGGAGAAGGGACAATGGGATAGGGGGTTTCCGGGAGCAGGGCAGGGGAACCAAGAAAGGGAATAACATTTGAAATGTAAATAAAGAAAATATCCAATTTTAAAAAGGGAAAAAGAAAAGAGAAAAAATGAAACCCACTCACTAGGGCCACAAGAAGTTATAGGCTGGGGCTGGAGAGATGGCTCTGCAGTTATAAGCAATGGCTGTTCTTCTTGAACCCAGGTTCAGTTCCAAGAACTTACATGGCAGCTCACAACTACCTGAAACTCTAGCCTCAGGCTATCCAACACCTTCTTCTGGCCTCCAGGGGCATCAGGCACTCACATGGTATTCAGACATGAGTGCAAGCAAAACACCCATATATAGAGAAATAAATTAATACATAAATTTATATTTTTAAAAGAAGTGTAGGCTGTACATGTCTCAACCCAAAAGTCTAAAATTCAAGTGTTCTAACACCTGAAACTTGAGTGCCAAGGGGAAGAAACATTCTACAGCTGAACATATGATGCCACACAGCTAAAACACAGGTACACTAAACAAAGAGTAGACAAAGTGCTTTTCAGGTTGCTATAAGGTACATATGATACCTAAGTGAAGTTTGTGTTCAAGTTTGGGTTCCATCCTCAAGATTGTATATATATGCATCCTAAAATCCAACAGCAAAAAATTCAAAATTCCCAAATATCTCTGTTTCCAAGTATTTCCGATAGGGATGCGGGTGGTGGTGGTGGTGGTGGTGGTGATGGTGGTGGTGGTGGTGGTTGTGGTGGTGGCGGCTAACATTAGTAAGTTCTCAGACCACCTTTGGGCACATTTTACAGAGGAGAAACTGAAACCTGGCCAGTGAAGTGACTTACACAGAATCCCAAGGCTCAAATGAATACTATACTATTCTAGTTGCCCTTTTCCTATAATCTGAAGATGTGAAGAAAAGGGACCAATGCTCAGACCCTGTTAAAAATCACACTGAAAACTCACTCTAAAAACAAAATTCTCAGTCATTCAAACTGCCTGGAGACACAAGGCACAAAAGAAACATAAATCCTAAAAACAAATGTTCATCACCTCCCAGAACGAGCCAAGCGTGTTCCTCTGCCCTGTCAGTCTTATCACATGGGATGTTGTTTTCTGCTTGGCACTCTTAAGTAATATGCATATATACATGGGGGGTGTGAAAAATTCCTTGGCAGATACAAGAGTGTATGCATAGGGCAGGAAAGAAAGCAATAGTTAGGAGAATGGTTGTAATCTGAAGATGTGGGACAAATAAAAGACAAGTTCAAGGACCAGGCTGAGAGCTAGCAAAAGCTCGTTAGCATGTAGAACAAATGGTATCATGAAAATAACAGCAATGGGTGCATTATCTCCTGAGATGAATGTGAGGAACCTTTAACATAGACAGCGGGAGGCCCCAGGGCTCCTGAGCAAGCAAAGCCATGCAACCTGACTAAAAACCTGGCTCTCCTCAATGTATGTAAGCCAGGAATATATGCCAGGAATCAACAGGGACCCATAGGAGGCCTCAGGGACAGTGAGGGTGACAGGGCTGCCTTGCGGTGAAGAATGAAATCTCTGAAGGAGAGGTCTGACATCACTGGGGTTCAACATCCCACATCGCTTCTCCTAGCCCCTCTGCTGGTGTGGGTTTGAAAGAAACCAAACAGAGGCTCCTTCCTGCATCTCCATCCTCCTGCCTTCTTGGCCTCTTCTCTCCTGTGAGAGGTTTCAGTGTCAAAATAAAGTTCCTTGTGGCAAACCTTAATAAAAGCATGTACAGCCAGGAGGCACTGAGAAAGAAGCCCTCACTCATGTATATTTTAGCAAGAAAAAAATCACAGGGGACTCAGCTGGGACCACAGCCGTGTACACAGATACCACAACCTTTCACAGAACACCATCAGGATGTCTACTGACAGCTATCATTTCAGCCCCTGACCGATGCCAGTTTACAACGGATTCTGAGATACTCCTGATATTAATATTTCTGGCTAAGGGGTGTTGATATATAATTTTCTACTGGATCCCTCTAATCTCCTTAAAGTGCCCATCTCCTCCAGTCTTTACCGAATGTGGCTAATGGTGCCCTTGGTGGCCATGCCATGTGCATTTCTGTTTTGCAGTAGTACCTTCTTATTCCTAAATGGATGCCATTATTATTTAGGGATTATTCCTCAGTATCTTTTGCTAAAATTCCAACCCCCAATTCCTCACCTGGTTCCTCCTTCAGCTTGGCTGTCTCTCTCATGTATAGTTTAGCCTTCTGACTGCCACATGCTATAGAAATTCCTCCTGGCACTAAATGCTAGACCTTCCTTTGCTCTTCAAACATTGTGTTTACTCCTCCTCTCTACTGTTATGACTCTTAAAATGTATTCCTCATCACCTCCACCCTATAGAAACTGTAAATCCTATGACAAGAAGGACCACACTAGGCATTCCATAAGTTCAGTCATTCATTTACTTGACATATATTTACTAAATATATTCTGTGCCATACACTGAAGTGAAGGACTGAGCAAGCCCGATAAAGTCCTGACTCTCCTCTCTCATTCTTTGAAAGACAAAGAAGGGTGTGTGTGTGTACGTGTGTGTGTGTGTGTGTGTGTGTGTGTGTGTGTGTGTGTGTGTGTGTGGTATTAAATTAAACAGGATTATAGATTGCTTAAGCGGCATGACAAGAAACAATATGATACCATGAAAGAAGAAAATCAGCCGGGCGGTGGTGGCGCATGCCTTTAATCCTAGCACTCGGGAGGCAGAGGCAGGCGGATTTCTGAGTTGGAGGCCAGCCTGGTCTACAAAGTGAGTTCCAGGACAGTCGGGGCTACACAGAGAAACCCTGGCTTGAAAAAAAGAAAGAAAGAAAGAAAGAAAGAAAGAAAGAAAGAGAGAGAGAGAGAGAGAGAGAGAGAGAGAGAGAGAGAGGAAGGAAGGAAGGAAGGAAGGAAGGAAGGAAGGAAGGAAGGAAGGAAGGAAGGAAGAAAGGAAGAAAGGAAGAAAGGAAGAAAGGAAGAAAGGAAGAAAGGAAGAAAGAGAAAGAAAGAAGAAAATCTATTAGTCGCATTCAGTCTCAATCTTTGGATCCTGAGAGAATATGTCACCTGTGACTGGAGCCCTGCCCTCTGGCATTGGGCACTAATGATGGGGATGTCTTAGAAAGCACCAGGTACTGAGGTCCTGGGGAAATCACAGGTCAGTAGGGAGCACTGATAATGGAACCAGAGATATCAATCACAAGTGGTGGGATTCTGGCAGAAGCTCATTCTGACAGGGCTGGAATGGTGGAAGGAAAGGTGAGACGTATTTGAAAACTGAAGAAAAGTATGCTAGACTGACTCCTGGTAAAGGAGACTTGCCTCCCTGTGATTCAGAAAACCAACAATCCTGAGACTTCCTGTACTGCCTTGGTTGGAAACTGTATCCACCCCTTACTAGCCACGTGATCTTGGCTGTATTCTTCACCTCCCCGTGCCTTGGTTTCCTCATCTGTGAAATGAGAGAAATGTGAGGATTAAGTCATTACATCATGTGAGGAGTAAACCAGTTCACATACATAAACTATTCAAAACTGGAGAAGCACATAACGCATGCTACCTGAAACACCACTGGACCGTGCTTATGAATGTGCTCCATGAAGAGGAGAGGCAGTGGAGTATTACAGGAAAAGCAAATGACTGTACATGAGAAGAAACAGTAATGACTCAGGGTACCACATCGTCTTTAGCAGCTCTGCTTTTGTCCATGAATGGTCCTAGGGAGAATCCAGTGTTTCCAGAGCTATCCTGTAGGTTAGGAGCAAGCCAGGAACAATAAATGATGGGACCGCCATTCTCTACAGCACATTTACAACAGCAAGCATCAGAAAGGAAGGCTAGACAAACAGGAAGGATACAAGCCAGCAGGTAACTAGTGCTGACCTATGTAACCAGACTCTGAAGATGGCAACAAAGAAGGGTTTATCTGTGTTTACAATGTGCCAGACATTATAAACAGTCTTTAGCATGGCTTTCCTGACTAAATTCAACCAAAGGTCATACTACTTCCTCCAAAATTAAAACTTCTTGAAAGACTTCAGAGAAGGCAGAAAGATCAACCAAGAAGCCCCATGAAGATGCAGAGCTTGGGCTCAGCCCCAAAGGAAGAAAATCTTGTTTAACATAAACTGATTTTTAAGTTTCTACCTGTGTGTGTGATGTATGCATGCAGATGAGTACACATGTTTCATGCAGGTGAACAGGCATACACACCTGTGCATGCCTGTGTAGGTCATTGGTCTACAGCAGGATCTTTCTCAATTGCCCTCTACCTTATTTATCAAGGAACGGTCCCACACTTGAATCCAGAGTTGGACAACTCAGCTATCTAGCTGGCCAGTGCCTCTGACAACTCAGTGCTGGGATTACAGATGGGCTGCCTCTCCCACCCAGTGTTTACATGAATAAAAGGGTTCAGAATTCTGGTCCTCATGCATTCATTATAAGCATGTCAGCCCCTGAGTCATCTCCCTGGTCCCTATTTAATTAATTCAATAAGCCTACATGGAAAGAAATGGATTTTTATCATGGAATCTTCATACTTCTGTGTTGTTATTGTCAATCTCATTTACTCCACTGCCCCGACTATGCTCCTCCCTCCTGTAGCTGCTCTATCTTCTCCCAGGACATTCCGTCTTCTGATTTCCTATTATGTGTATGCCATTACCGTATTTCCTAACTCCCTTAAGATTTCTTCCTCTTCTCTCCCAAGCTTCGTTTTTTGGCTCATGCCATGCAAAAATACAATACATACATATAGTATTAGCCTGAGTCTAGTTTCCTAGACATTTGACATAATAATTTCAGACAGTACTCCCACTTTCTACAAATATCATGATTTCATCATTCTTCATGGCTACGTAAAATTCCATTGCATGTATGTGCCATACCTTTTTAATTTTGATCAACTTATCAGCTGATGGATGTCTAAGCTGGTCCCATTTCCTGGCTGCTGTGAATCAAGCTGCAACAGGCACAGATGCATGGGTATCCCTGTGGTATGTTGACACAGACTTCTTTGAGTGTATATTTAAAAGCAGTGTAGCTGGGTCACATGGAAGCTCTACTGTCAGTTTTTAGGAAGCTTCCATGCTGATTTCCATAATGACTGTACACGTTTACATTCTCTCCTGCAGTGAATAAGGGTTCCTCGTTTCCCACATCCTCACCAGGGTTTAATGCTTGTTTCCTTGAAGGCTATTTATGATGACAGCAGTGGGGTGATACCTGAAAGCACATGGGATTTGCATTTCACTGGTGTCCAGAAGGCTGAATACTTTTGACCACTTGTATTTCTTCTTTTGAAAACTGCCTACTCGGTTTTCAAAAACTGATCGTTTGGCTGGTTAAACAAGACCCCATTTATTTATTTACTATTTGTTTGTTTGCTTAAGGTTCCATTATTCTAAGGACAGCTTCCTAGGAGGAAAAAGAAAGCCACTGTTTTACTCAATGTTAAGACATTTGCAACTGGTAAAATAAATGTTCTTTTTGACAGAAAAAAAAAAAAAAACTGATCGTTTGGAATAGTGCACTCCCTACTTGTTGAGTGGATCATTTTGTTTTGGATGCTTACATTTGGCAGTTCTTTATATACCCTAACTAGAAATCCATCTCGTGCATAGTTGGCAAAGATTTTTTCCTATTCTGTAGGATGTCTCTTCTCTGTGGTGACTCTTACCCTTTCCTGTTTCAGTTTCTTGATTCCATGTGTCATTTCTTTGTAGTATTTTCTGTATTATTAGTGTCCCATACAGAAAGCCCTTTCGGGTACCTCTGTCGCGTTTCCCCTATGGTTTCTGCTAGCAGTTTCAAAGTTCTTTTACTTGTAAAAATCCAGTTTTCCTGGCACTGTGTTAAGAGATTGCCAGTTTGCCTATGTCAAAGAGGGGTTGCAGGAACCTGTAGTCTATTCTCCTCGTCTCTGTTTTTGTGCTGTGTACTCTTTTGTCCTCATGGGTCTGTAACACAATTTAAGGTATGTACCTCCGAGTAGTGCTTTCCAGTAAGGATTGGTTTATCAATTTACAGTCTTCTGTGTCTCCCTATAAGCTTTAGGATTGCTTTAGGAATTTTCTAGTTCTGTGGAGAACGCCATTACAGTTTTGATGGCCATCCCACTTAACCTCTATTTTAATATAACAATTTCTTTCAGTAACAGGGCCATTTTCACAATATTCATTTTGCCAATCCATGACTATGAGTGGTCTCTCTACTGTCTCATATCTTCTACACTTTGTTCTTCAGTGTCTTCGTGTCTTCACTGCAGAGGTCTTTCACCTCCTTGGCTAGGCTTATTTCCAGATTTCTGTTGCTTTATTTTCTGAAGCTATTGTGGATGAGGGTTTTTTCCCCCCTAATCAAGTTAATTCTGATGTATAGAAAAGCCAGGGGTGTTCATATGTTGATTTTGTATAATGCTACTTTGCTGAACATATCTATCATGTCTACCAGTTTTCTGGTGGAATATTTGGACTCTTCTCAGTATGGAACCATGTGGTTCACAAATAGGAATTATTTGGGTTCTTCCTTTTTTTAATTTGCATCTTTTTTTCTCTCTTGTCTTACTGCTGTAGCTTAGACCTCAAGTAGTGACAAGAGTGGAAAGCGAAGGCATCCTCATCCTAGTCCAGATTCTAGAAGAAATGCTTTCAGGTTTTCCCTACTTAGTACAATACTGGCTGTGTGTCTTTCATATGTAGCCTGTTTATATCGAGGTAGGTTCTATCCCCAGCTTCTTCACAGCTTTTATCATGGAAAGATGTTGAACTTTCTTGAATGCCTTTACCCTATGGATTGAGATTGTCATGTGGCTGCTATCCTTTTGTACTTACGGGTTGGATTGCAGTTATCAATTTGTATATGTTCAACCAACCTTGGACTGAAACCAACTTGGTCACAGTGTAGGATGTTCTTAATGTGTTCTTGAATTCAATTTGCAAGTATTTTATTGAGATTTTAAAAATATTTACCAGGGAAAATAATCTACAGTTTTCATTTTTTCTCTCTCTCTCTCTCTCTCTCTCTCTCTTTCTTTCTTCCTTTCTTTCTTTCTTTCTTTCTTTCTTTCTTTCTTTCTTTCTTTCTTTTTCTTTCCTCTTTCTTTCTTTCTTGTTTTGTTACCAAGTAATGTTGGCTCTGCAAAATGAGCTTGGTAGTGTTGAATGGTAGTATTTTAGTAGACAGATGAGTCCTAGAGGGACTAGGGTAGCAAAATCAAGCAGAAATAAAGTGTGAGATACAAATATAAGCCATTTGTAAAAAAAAATATTCTATCATGATTATTTGTATAATAATTGCCTAGTAGCCATATTTTCAAAAAGTAGCATAAGATTAACTTTTAAAAGGCACTTTATTCAAGCACATATTTGCAACCAATTACAACATAAACTTAGGATCTGTGTAAAAATTGCTGGAGATGTCCCATAGTGTTTTCGGGGCAGTCTGTTCTCAGTGCACCAGTAGCTATATTTTGAATGTTCTGTCGTTATACATGCTACCATCATGGACTGCAAAGTTCAAGGAATAGTACCTATCATAGTGTCACTAAGTCTGGATCACCTTACACTTCAACATTGCTACAACCTACCCATCACACCCTTAGGGAAATACCAGCATTATTCCATTTCACAGAAGATAGCAATATAAAAAAAGAGGTTAACCCCTTGAAAGTCCTGAGTGCACCCAGACGTAGTACGTTTCTGTAACTGTGCTGGACACATACCAGAGGGGATCGTGCACATAAACAGTATGGGTGTGAATGTACAGTTTAGGAAGAAACTGAAAAGACGCTGAAGTCTCCAGAGTCCCCAACAGTTTACCAGGGACTGGACTTGGAGGTTTGGAGGGGGCAAACAAGGAAAGCCCCCAAACAATGGCACAAACACTTTCCTTTTCTGTAAGCTGCTCCCCAACAGCAAACTGCAAAGGGGTACTGCAGATGACCCCTGAAGGGCACCTGGGGCATAGATATTTCACTTCTGTTGCAGAAGACCTCCATCTGAAGCAGCCCCTAGATAGGGTCTCTTTGACCAGCCTGGCAAAGTGGATTTCCCTCGTTTTGCAGACTCTTTATTGTCATTCTCTAAAAGTATTAGGAGAAGAGAGATGGGTGTAACAAAATTAACAGTAATTCAAGACCTGAAAGGGGACAGTGGGAGTTCCAAATCTGTCTCTATTAAGATCCTTCTGACGATGACTCCTCCTCCTTTTCCTCCTCCTCCTCCTCCTCCACTTAAGCTTCTCCCAGTTTAGCAGCCAGGAAGGCTAGTGAAAAAGACTGTTTACACAGCACTGCAGAAAGCTATTCTCATGCTCTGAGCAGGGTACTGCTCTTCTGGACAGGGTTACATTATGCGGAGCTTGTCAGCTCCAAGTGCAAAGACGCTTGGCCCTCTTTTGTTTATTTCTTGCTAGGTGATCCCTCACTGGATTCCACTGGGACTTTTGCGTCTTTCTCCGCTACATTTTCCTCATCAGCAGAGCTCATCAGGAAAACCCCCTACTCAGCGGGCTTCCGTGGGAATTCAATGCTCTCTGCCTTTGATGATTCCGAATTCTATGGGACAAACTACACTACCTCGGAGTCAGGTTTTATGCCACCCAGTTTAACCTTGCAGAACCGGTTTTTCAAGTCAAGGCACACCGAGTAATCAAAAGGCAGGACCAGCTGCATCTCCGATATTTGTCTAATTCTTTTCTGTTTTTCCTTTCCTTTCCTTTCCTTTCCTTTCCTTTCCTTTCCTTTCCTTTCCTTTCCTTTCCTTTCCTTTCCTTTTATTTTCTTTCTGTTCCCTTCTCTTCTCTTCTCTTCTCTTCTCTTCTCTTCTCTTCTCTTCTCTTCTCTTCTCTTTGGGGATGGGCATGGCTACCTTGCCACAGCCTAGGCTCTATACAGTCCTCTGCCACGTGCTTAAGAGCTGTTCAACACTAATGATGCGATCAAGTTTTCTGCCAAATTCTAGAACCAAAGGGAGAGACAAGAAAGAAAATTTCATCAACCGCCCCCAGAATCCATTCCCTGAGGCATTCTGCTGTCCTTATCAGCCAGTCTCGAGTCGCTAGCGACCCCAAGTGGCCAATTTAAAATAACAGTCCCATCATCGACCTCTTCGTTGCTACCACACACCCCTTCATTTTACAGAAAAGAAACACACTTCGAGGTTTTTATACTCCCAAATCTGGATAGAATTTTAAAACTGCAAAGATTGAAGAGTCGCTAATGCCACCTGGACTAGCCACCTCATTTTACCTTATTTTATTTTTGTAATTTGATCAAATTCAAGACTAAGACCTCACACCAGGTAGGTAAAGCTCACACCAGGAAGTTAAACACTAAGCAATGTCCCCAGACCTATCTTATGTCATAGGAAGCAGAGATTCAGACAGGTAAAAGTGTGTTCCATAGGTCACAGAGCACATTAGAGTCAATTTTAGGAATAGAAGAAATGGCTCCCAGAGACTTCATGCTTCTAGATCTTGGTTTCCTAACCAAGAGAAGAAGTCTTTTGTTTCTCCAAACCCCAAAAGAAGAGCTGTTAGGAGACAGCATGCTTTAACAGAGTCAAATTTCAGCCACATACACTCCTAATACACGCACATCCTCTCTTTTCCCTTCTACACTCACAACTGACCAGGAAACATGAAATTGAGTCCTGGCCAAAGAGTCAGGAGGACACTATATTTGGTAAACACAGACAAGAGTCTTATTCTTAGGGGCTGGCCTTTGAGTTAAGGGACAATTTAGATTAGATTTCTACCCTCATAACAGCACAGAGCAGACATTATTGTTCCTATTTTGCAAATAGGAAAACTAGAGCTCATGGGCATGAAGTTGCTTGTCTATAGTCAGGCAATGACTAAATTGTAAAACTTATTTGCATAGTTTTATTTATTAATGTCTCAATTTACCAGCCATCAAATGGCATAATAAAGTCAGTATCTAGAGTAAGAAGATATTAGTGTTCCAAGGGGTCCTTTGTAGAGACTGTCTTCAAACAAAATAAATACACAAGATAAAAATGACTGGTGTCACTTTCAGCAGGAAGACAGGACATAAAGTGAGGGATGGGTTTGCCATCCCACAGTCACACCTCTGACCCATAATTGTTCCTGTCTGAAAGAATTACAGGGATGGACATGGAGAGGAGCCTGAGGAAAAGAAGGTCCAGCGACAGGCCCAAAGTGGGATCCAGCTCAAGGGGAAGTCCCAAAGCCTGACACTATTACTGAGGCTATGGAGCGCTCACAAAAAGGAACCCATTATGACTGCCCTCTGAAAGACCCAACAAGCAGCTGAAAGAGTCAGATGTAGATATTTGCACCCAACCAATGAACAGAAGCAGCTGACCCCATTATTGAATTAGGGAAGGCTGAAAGAAGTTGAGGAGAAGGGTGATCCTGTAGGAGGACCAGCAGTCTCAATTAATTTGGTCCCCCAAGATCTCTCAAACACTGGACCACCAAACAGGCAGCATACAACAGCTGATATGAGGCCCCCAACACACATACAGTAGAGGCCTTCCAGGTCTGTATTCATTCAGAGATGATGCACTTAACCCTCAAGAATCTGGAGGCCCCTTGCCGGGCAGTGGTGGCACATGCCTTTAATCCCAGCACTTGGGAGGCAGAGGCAGGCGGATTTCTGAGTTCGAGGCCAGCCTGGTCTCCAGAGTGAGTTCCAGGACAGCCAGGGCTACACAGAGAAACCCTGTCTCGAAACCCCCTCCCAAAAAAATAATAATAATCTGGAGGTCCCAGGGAGTTTAAAGGTAAGGTGGGGTGGGGGTGGGAGCATACACATGGAGACAGGGTGTGGGGAGGAGGTGTGGGATGTGGAACAGTTGGAGGGTGAATGAGAGAGGGATAAAATATGGAGTGTACCCAAGGAGCTAAAGGGATCTTCAACCCTATAGGTGGAACAACATTATGAACTAACCAGTACCCCTGAGCTCTTGACTCTAGCTGCATATGTATCAAAAGATGGCCTAGTCGGCCATCACTGGAAAGAGAGGCCCATTGGACACGCAGACTTTGTGTGCCCCGGTACAGGGGGACGCCAGGGCCAAAGGGGGGGAGTGGGTGGGTAGGGGAGTGGGGGTGGGTGGGTAAGGGGGACTTTTGGTATAGCATTGGAAATGTAAATGAGCTAAATACCTAATAAAAAATGGAAAAAAATAAATAAATAAATAAAAACAAAAAACAAAACAAAAAAAAATATGGAGTGTAAAAAATAAATTAATTTAAAAAATGACTGGTGTCTTCCTGCATACATAGGATCAACACCCTACATCTACACATGCAAGTTGGTATGGATCACAATCTCAGGGAGGATGACTGGATCTGAAATGAACATGAATGAACTCTTTTTTATTGTGACTATTGCCTGAGCAACACAGTGCAGAAACCGACTACACTGTAGTTACACAGTAAGAGTAACAAGTGACTTAGAGGTGAGTTTAAATATATGGGAAGATGTGGGTGGTGACAAACATTGCACAATCTACAGATATGAATATCCACAGGGATCCTATCACTAACACCCTATGAATATACAAGGTGGATATACTGGGACAACAGAAGATGAACACCCATGCATCTAAATCGGGATTCCCTCAGTGTTTGCAGCATTAGGTCCTATTTCTATCTGTTTCTCTCTGTAACATGAGTTCTGGGGTTTGTTTCATTTAGGTTTGGTAGTCAGCATTGCCAAATTGCTATTGTTCAAACCATAGTCTGGTTCTTTTATTTTAAAAATATTTATGCATGTGTACTGAGGAGGGGGAGGTGAGTGCAGTGCCAAGGAAGGCTTCAGATCCCCTGAGATGGAATTACAGACCACCTGGCATGGGAACTGGGAATCCAACTCTGGCCTTCTACAAGCACAGTTTGTGCTGTTACCTACTGACCTGTATCTCTCAGGTACCTCAAAATGTGCTTCTTAGCTCAGGACCCTCTTCAGGAGAGAAGCAGAAATGAATCATTCAAACTTTGTCCCCAAACCACTTAAGGAGAGCCCTGGGGTCTCTATAAATTTTAAACATGGCACTCTAGACTAAAGTTAATTGTGTCTGTTGCCATTTTTTTTTTGCCACAACTAGAAGAGCTTCCAATTAGATGCAGTTGATTCTTAGCTCAAATAACACCATAGCTTCCAAAAGTCTCAAGAGAAGGAAGAAAAATTTGAAAATCCCTATACCAGCCCTAGGTATACATCCAAAGGACTTTGAACACACCACAGAGATCTCTGGGCCTCCACATTTACTGCAGCGCTATTCACAGCAGCCAAGTTATGGAAGCATCCTGGGTATCCATCAACAGATGAGTGGATAGAGAAATACAATATTCCTTATTCAGTCATTTAAAAAATGAAATTTTGTTACCTGCTGGAAAGGGGATACAACTGGAGACCACCATATTGAGCAAAATAAGCCAAACTCAGAATGACAAATATTATGTTGTTTCTCATTTATGGATCATAGAATGCATGTAGAGGCAAACAAACACGCACACACACTCACACTCATACACATACACATACTCACACACATACACACAGACAAGCATGCACACACCGAGGCAGACAAACATATACACATACACTCACATACACACGGACATACACAGAGACAGACATACACACACACACACACACACACACACACACACACACACACACACCATGAAAGCAGATGAGAGACTAGGGGAAAGAAATAAATTAGCGAGAATGACCAAGGGAGGGAGAGAAGAAAGGGGAGGACCTGGAGAATGAATGTAGTCAAAGTTGAAATAAATTTAACTTGAAATAAATTATCTTAATAAACCTGTCACTACGTACAATGAACATACACGAGTGCTGGGTTGGGGGAGGTACTGTCTCATTCAGTCTGCTCCCAGGAGATCCCATTTTCCCTAAAACAAAACCAGACCCTTTGACTTGGCTGAAAAACAAAATAGAAACACCAATCCCCTACCCCGTGTGTCACCTTTCAGCGACAAGTCTCTATGCTCTTTCATCAGTCAGCTGCCCCTCTGCCCTCCCCCCTTCCCCAGCAGGACACTGCCCACACTGGCAAGCGCTTTCCCAGGCTCAGACAGAGCAACCTTTGCTGTCTGCCCAAGCACCATGGAGACCATGTGGAATTTTCTCACTGAAGATACTGAAGTTACTGCAGGAGACTAGGAGGGAACAGGAGCAACAGAAACACGAAGTCAGTCTGACTTACAAGGCATGCTATTCGGATGCTTACCAGAGGCATGCTCTCTGGAGCCAGAATGCCCCCCTGTTCTTGGAGGCCAACATAGTAGAGTTCATGGAAATTGTTGCATCCCTTGTTTTAAAAGGATGCATATACCATGTTTCAAACTCTGTAACAAAGATTATTCCATCTAAATCCTGGATTCTACTATGACCAATTCGCCTAGCTGAAATAATCTAACAGGGTGGGTAGTAATTTACAAAGACGCTCCTTGCTAACTTACTCAGAATTACAAAAAGTCAAAATATAACAATGAATCAAACCCAGAAACATGGTACACAGCAACTAGGCTCAGGATGCCATCACAATAGATACGATTGAAAAATGTTGTACAATAAAAGCTGGGGCTTTTATGATAATTCATGAAAAATAAAACAGAATTTGGATGGTTTCAGTGGAAAAGGCAAGGTGAAAATGGTCCATGTGTTGAGACCAGACATTTTTGAACTGAAGTAAGAGAAATATCACCATGAAGAGGAGGTTAGTAGGTCAGTGAAGCCTCATGCTCTCACTGCCAGGATATCCCGCCCAAATGCATGGCACACATGTGACCATAGAAGGCACACTCTGAAATCATGAGCCAAAGTAAAACGTCTTCCTATTGTTCTCTCAGATATTTTGGTTTCAGATGCACAAAAGTAACTAATAATTGTCCTGACTCACACAGTTCAGACACTACTGCCTTTTCTTGATTTCTTAGCATTAAATGGATTAACTGGGTAAAAAAAGGTCACATTCCCTCATTATTTGAGAATACTACTTTCCTTCTTCCTACTTGACAGGCAGGGTATCCCAGTTAGCTTCAACTGTCAATTTGACACAACCTAGAGGTAATTGAGGCATTGCCTAGATCAGAATAGCCTGTTAGTGTAACTGTGGGAAATTGCCTTGATAGTTAATTGATGTATGAAGGCCCCCAGCCCACTGTGCATGGTACTATGCACATGGTACTAGGCAGCTGTTCTTGACTTGTATTAGAAAGCTAGCTAAACAGGAGCCTGAGTGAGGAAGCCAGCAAGTAGCTCCATGGCACCTTGATGCTCAGATATTTAGAGAGATTCACCTTGTTCAAGGCTGGTGCATCCGTGATGAATGATAGAAGCTGCCACAAGCTCTCTGGAAGTGCATTGCAGATAATATCAAAGAGCAAACACACTCACATCAGCCAGGGCCAGGAGATTCTGGTGACTCAGAGACATTCCCTCCATCCTGTCAAGTAATGCAGACAGCAGGAGAGACTGGAAAAGGGCTGTGGTAGGGCTGGTGAGACTTAATCATGTCTTCCAACTAATAAACTCTTTGAAATGTGCTCTAGGGGGACCGTGGCTTACCTCAAGTGGGGGTTGGTGCTCATTTTTCCATTTTTCAAAAGAGTAACAAAAGCATTAGCATAAGCTACAACGGCTTTACATTTGTTAAGCTTCCTCTATAAATAACTAGAGATCTGAAAGTACTGAAGCACAAATGAAATGTTCAATGGGAAAGAGAGAATAATGAGACTCCAAAGAGGAAAACTCAAACTCACTGTTTTCCCAAAACTACACTGCCCCCGCTTACACCACACCCCACCTCCAAATGCTTTCCCAGGCATTCCATGTTATTGCTTGGGTATACATCCAGAAAACTGTCCCACCTTTCTGTAACCTGTATAACTTCTTCCCAGATATGGATTTCAACCAAGCTCAAAACTGTCACTAAATCTCAAAAAGATTCATCAAGCACCAAACAGAACAGGAAAAAAACAGTTTGAAGCTGAAGGTAAAAGATTAAAGCAAAAGCTCTGTCCTGGGGAACTGCTTAGAACAGGAAATCAAATGACCTAAGGTGGTTGCTGAAGGGAAGGAAGGAAGGAACTGACATAAATCAAGGAAACAACAAAATCCCAATTGCTCTCATGCCCATGGAAAATTCTCAGAGAAAACTCAAGAAAAGGAAAATAGAGCCAGTCCTAAATATATCCCAGATGTCCACTTTCAACTCCCAAGAAATGGAAAAGAGAAATGGAAAAAAGTATTTAAAATAAAAATGAACTACTTGAGATCTCTTCACCCACTCTGGCCTCTGCGATGAATCTTCTCTAATTTCAAGCCAAATAGCAGCTTAAGCAATTGCTGTTTCGCTCACAAAAGCTGTCTGCATATATATTTTCCTCTCCAGGTGTGTCTACAGCATTGAGGAGAGAAACCAGTTTGTCCCTTAACCAAGGACCCAGCTGCTAGTGGATGCTCGATGCATGGTTATTGATTGACCTTAAAGTGGGAGGGTCTACACATACATGTTAATAAAATGCACGCACACAACCAGGATACTCAGAGTTTATGAAGCCATTGCTAATCATAATAATGGGAAGTAATGGCCATTCAGACTCTGCACTTTATATCTCATAGTCTTTATTTCTCTTCTACGGCAGCCATGTGAAAGAAACATTGAGGGTAGTTCTTCAGCCTCTCCACCTTTCTGAGAATAAACTAGATGGACTAATTACTCATTTCATAAAAGGAATAGATCCACGCTAACCCCAGGAATCACACGCAGAGCTAAGCTGCAGAGACAAACAGCTGTTGGCACTCTCGCACGTCCTCGGGCAGAGAGGTAGAAGCTGAAGCTTAGCAGCTACATGAACAGCAAAGCTAATTTCCCCGGAAAAGAAACAATACATTTCTCATCCCCCTAACCTTGTTAGCTCAGGTGGGTTTTGTTTTATTTTGTTTTCAAATGCAATTTTAAAACAAATTTTAGATCTCTTTAGCTTATATGTACAAATGCTTTACTTGCGTATGAGCATCATGGGTCTGCCTGCTTGCTCCGTGGAACTGGAGTTATAGATGGTCATAATCCAATGTGTGGGTGCTAGGAATGGAACCCAGGTCCTCTGCAAGGACTGCAAATGCTCTTAACTGCTGAGCCATCTCTCTACCACCACCCCCCAAACATGATTCATAATAGCTTAGCCTACTCCCCCAAACTTATGACAATAAAAAATGGAAATGGAGGGAAACCTGGAATATACATTTCTTGCAGTCGTTCATAGTCAAGTTGCTCTATTTTGACAAAAAGTTCAGAGTTTGAATCAAGAAACTCATAAGTCTATTTTTACAATGGTTCTAGATCAGCTGATTTTTTTAAGGCTTTTGGAAAATGAATTTGAGTTGTGCAGTGGTCCAATTTTAAGATTTTTACAATTTTAATCTGTAGTTTATTTTGACATACATCTATATATGTATGTAAAATATGTATGTATACATACTATATTGAATCTACATATATCTGTATCTATATCTACAAATCTGCATGTGCGCATGTGTCAGTTTCACTCTATCCCTAGCCCTTAGGATAGTTTAGTTGAGGTCTTTGAGATACCCAATGATCTCCTTTAGTGGAAAAACCTAACTTAGATGTTGTTTTGAATCTGTCACATCAGTTAACTGAGAATTCTCTTACATGACCCAGCTAGTGTACTAGCTAATCCTATCACTCACCACATATGCCTGCAGCAATCTTTGCCATTTGAGAACGCCAAGGAGCAGAGAACTAAGGCTTCACCCCATTCAAGAGAGCAGACATATGACATTATCTGTCCTGTTTACTAATAAATGTTAACGTGAACGATAAAACTCATTGTTCACTGCCCCATCCGAGAGCAACCTCGTGGGAAAGGAAGGAAACAATGTTCTCTCGGGATCTGTCGGAAGAAGGTAGCACCCAACAGAACCACATGATATTCAATGCTGAATGCTTCAGTAGCTTCACGTTGCTATAACAAAATTAGTAAAATAATTTACATCATAAAGACAAAGGGTTTTATGTTGGCTCATGACTCTGAAGGTGGCACCTTTGTTTTGGGCCTCAAGCAAGGATAATAGTGCATCAAGGGAAAAGAACAAGGTGTAATTAAACCACTTACATGATAAACCAGAAACAAAGAGGAGGACAGGCCTGAGTCCCACCATTCCTTTTGATGCTAACCCCCCAATAACCTAAAAATTTTCCATAAGTTTCCAGCTCCTTAAGGCCCACCACACCTCTCAGTAATGTCACTCTACAGATGAGCCCTACCTAACACATTGGGAACATTTGAACATTTACTGGGTCACCCTGCATTATGATAGTAATAAACAATTGTTCTTCACTCCATCCCTTATTACTTTCTCTTTCCTCCTTCCTTGGGTGCAGCAGATCATATTGAGGGTTTAAGCCTTACAGCTTCCATGTGGTTGACACATCTGGGAAGAATCTACTACATGAATGCACAAGTCAAGCTTCTCTATCACACTGGGCTTCTCTGTATGGTCATCAACTATGGTATCACTCATGGGACCAGGAAAGAAATAGATTCAGAGTCTCTCTGTCTCTCCAAATCTATCTGTCTGTCTGTCTGTTTCTGTCTCTATTTCTCTGTCTCTGTCTCTCTGTCTCTCTTACACACACACACACACACACACACACATATACACAACAAACCATACAGTTCTCAAGAATCAGAGTTTCAGATCTAACCAATCAATCCTTTATCTTGTATGAGGCTATGCCAGTGCCTAACAAATACAGAAGTGGATGCTTACAGTCATCTATAAGATGGAACACAGGGCCCCCAATGGAGGAGCTAGAGAAAGTACCCAAGGAGCTGAAGGGGTCTGCAGCCCTATAAGTGGAACAACAATATGAACTAACAAGTAACCCCAGAGCTCATGTCTCTAGCTGCATCTTTAGTAGAAGATGGCCTAGTAGGCCATCATTGGTCTTGCAAACTTTATATGCCCCAGTAAAGGGGAATGCCAGGGCCAAGAATCGGAAGTGGGTGGGTAGGGGAGTGGGGGAGGAGGGTGTAGGGAACTTTCAGGATAGCATTTGAAATTTGAAATGTATATAAAGAAAATATCTAATAAAAAAAAAGTTGCATATTTGGGAGGTTGCCCAAACATCACTTAGTAAAACAGTCCAACAAGTTTATTTCTCACTGGAGTCCTGGGCATGTACTCCACTGTTTAGAAACCAAGAGGATATGAAAAACTGGCTCCCCAAACTTCTACCAGAATACTCTATGCACAGCAAGATCTTTTTTCTAGCAATAGTCACCAAGATGGTAACATGTCCACAATCCAGTTGAAAGTGAAAACAGCTTCAGACTCAGGCTATGTAGGGTTTTCCTTTTGCATGGTGAAGAGCCTGGCAGAAGGAGGCAGAGATACCACACTAGCTGACCTAGAATACTCTGGATAAATATGTATCTGACTATCTCACAAAATGGTATCCCTAAAGATTTCTAATGTTATTATTCTTTCAAAAGTATGGATTACTTTAAACAAAAGCATCTATTGTCAGATTTTTGTAATGTTACTACAACAATTTAAGTATTTGCTATGTCCGAGGCTCTAAGCCATGTCTCATACGAATATAGTGTAAGCCATGCAAGGTAATTTTAAATTTTTTTTTATCATACCTTAGATTTAAAAATGCAATTAAACTCCATTTCAGTAATATATTTTATTTCCAACATGCAAAAATCTTATCACTTAAATGTGAATATAATAAAATTGGTGATATATTTGCATTCTCTCTTTTGTACTGACTCCTAAAAGCTTGATGTGTACCACATGTTTAAGGAATTGTTTGCATCTCCGGCTTACACTATGTTTTAGCCCATTGTTTCTATAATGAAATACTCAAGGTCCGAAAACATTAAGAAAAAAAGCTCAGTTGACCTCAGTTAGTTTTGAAAGCTGAAATGTAATCAAATCATCCATAATGCTATCTCTGACATAGTCTCCTTGGTTGCATTGGCTTGTAGCAGAAGGAATGAGCACACACGTATGAGAGGGAGAACTAACATAAAGACAAAAGTCAAAGGGAGGGAGGGGCTAGCAGTGACCTCTCCTTGGAAAGGTACCACATTTCAGCATTGCCACATACATAGAGGGCCAAGTTACTAAAATACAAGGCTTCAAGGTATAAACTTCATCCATCATAGCACCACATTGAAAAGGTCAATAGATGCATGTGGCTAGTGGGTCCCACAATGGACAGAGCTGCAGACTAGCAACAGAAACAGCAGCATGCCATGAAAGAACCCAGCAGACTGTATGTCTCACCTAGTGTATGTAGACTTTAACATCCTTACATCATCACATTTAAAGGTTAGGATTGTAAATAATACCATTCTGAGAGTAAATATGAACACTTCAACTTGTCTAAGACTCATGGAACCATTGTTGTAGTTTTGGCTGTTCATTGGCAACTGAAGATAATGAGATATAAGCATATGAGCTTTCCCATGTGAGAGTGAGGGACCATGATGAGTTGGGGCACGGAGAACACAAGTTTCCTAAATGAGGTGGCATTGATCTGGTCCTAAAGATAAGCTGAGATCTTGGCATAGGAAGTAGAACAGGCAATAGGTACACAAAGGTGCAGCCTCTCTCCCTGGAACAGAGGAAGTCTAGAGGTGTCACAGGATACATCAGGAGTCTCAATGGGTAAGTGAGAGACAGAGTTAGCAGAGGGCATGGAATGAACAATAAATTGAAGCATTAGCATAGTATCTGAGAAAGTCCAAGATGACTATGCAATAAAGGATATATAGAGTGGCTAGTAACAGGAGGACCAATTAGAAAAAGATTACAGTATCCAGGTGACAGCTGATGGTGTCTGAATCACATACTTGCTGGTGATGGAGATGATTTAGGGATGGCGAAGAAAAGAGACATGATTTATAAATTTTTCTACCCAATGACATAGGGTATCTGAGAGGGTGAATACTCATGACCATGAATAATGGAAGATATCTGCAGAGAGGAGTCTTAATTACCACTAGGTGTTATCAATTTCAGCCTATCATGTCCAAGCCTGGGATGAATCTTGAGTCTGAATCCCCCATAGTCAGCCCAGCAATCTTTTCTAGAACACTGTACTTCTCAGAACTCAGGTTCCACACTGACCTCTAGCCTTGACTTGCAAATCCAAAGAGGTTTCACCCACCTTATAGCCTCTGTCCTGACGTTCCTGTCCTATACAGACTCAAAACTACCATATTTCTTCCTTAAATTTTTTTATACTATCGTAAGAGGGGGCCCAATTCCCATCATTCCTCCTAAATATTGCCTTCCTCTAACTTAATGTCAGACTGGCTCAGAAAAGTAATTTCAGCAATACCAAAGAGCTAGTATTTTCCTTCTAGTGCCAAAATCATATTTCCAGCAAATGGAATTTCTGTCCTAAGTACAAATGTGCAGCGCACAGCAGAAAGTACCAGGAATGTGATTCCCACTTCTAGATTACTTGGTCATTGCCAAGGCCCCCCAGGGGTTTCCAGTGCACCTAAAACAATGCCTCAGTTTCTGTCTTTTACCAGGCTGACCTTTTCACAACCTGGCCCCCTTCCTCTCCAGTGGCTCCAGCTATTTCTCTCCCAATCTCAAGTCCTACTTTCCCACCTACTCCTGACCTACACTGGCTTCTTCTTCCTCTCTCTTTGCCTTCACCTCTAGGATCTTGGTTGTTCTTCTCCTGCCTACTCTCCTTCCAGAAACACATTCAGATCCAACCCAGCCCTACTCTACAATGATACTAGCGCCTCCCTTAGTCACTGACACACACCTCATGCTTGGCCAGGCCACACTGCTGTAGAAGGGCATGCCCGCACTCTATCCCTAGATTAATGGCATCTGTGGCACATTCTTCTTTATCCTTTTTCATCCCAGCAGAATTAGTTGCATGAGTTGGGGAAATCATATTTTGTTCTTGGTTTTGGTGGTAGTATAGCACAGGTTCAAGCAGAAGATAGAAAGGATATGTCTAAATCCTAACTCTGGTAACAAGGACCTGAATGTAAGGTGATTTAGAACTGGACTCTTTGTCGCTTTAACTAAGCTGAAGATTTCTGGATGAGGTCATTTTGGATCTAGAGTAGACCCTAAATTCAATGACTATTATATTTATAAGAGAAAAGAGAAGGAGATTTGAGACAAAGAGACACCCAGGGGTCAGGGGGAGAAAAATCATGGGAAGAGAGAGGCAGAAGTTGGAGTGAGTGATGTGTCTGTGGGGATTCCTGGAGCCTTCTGTTGTTGAGGAGCATAGGAAAATTTCTACCTCAGTCTCCAGGAAAAAAAATAGAACCTGCTGGCCCCTGGAAGTCATACTTTCTCTAGACTTGCTGGAGAATGCATTTCTGCTATTTAAAAGCATCGCACTTGTGACAATTAGGTACAGAAGCTACCCAAGCAAAGGTAGGGAAAGGTTTCTGAGAAAGAAAACATGAACACATACATACTTGGGCAAAATTACTCACTGTGTAACATGATTTCATTTTGGAAATCTCCATAAACATCTAAACCGCTTCATCCCAATTTAAGAAGCCCTGCCTGGCACCTACCCCTATCAGGGGGAATTGTCTGCCGTGGGAAAGCAGCATACTGTGGGACAGTAGCAAGGTCAACTGGGGTGTCCCTCAAGCTTTCCCTTCCCCCACAGTAGTGGAGTCATCTCTTTCAGTGACCTGAAACAACTCTTGCGTCACCACAAGCCTGTAGCCTCCTGGCTTCTCCTTTCTGCTACCTAGACCCACAGATGAATTCTCAAAAGTGGTCCACAATCCCAATTCTGATTCTGCCCCCACCCCCACCCCCACACCCCCCCACACACACACACTTAGGTCTGTCTTCCTAACACAGCTAGGTTTATAAGACACAGAATCTGAGGGCATGTAACTGCTTCAAACACATAATAGATATATCAAAATGAAGGCAATCGCTAATTTGCAGCTTCAGTGGTTGAAGGAGAAAGGTATGTCTATAACTTTCTAAATTATGTCATGTTTAAAATCAGATATTATTCCTCACATTATTGTCTTGTTTACTTCTTCAACATAAACTGAAGAGTCACCTCAATGAAAATTAAGGCATACTGCTTTTCACAAATGATACCAGTTTGATACATGACTTTTAAAGTTAATAGCTAATCCTACCAGCATCTGTTGGCTAAGGAAGTAGAAAATGTACCTTCTCTAATTCAGCCAACACCCACAGCCAACACCCACACCCACCCCCCCACCCCACCCCACCCCACCTCACCCCACCCCACCCCACCCCACCTCACCCCACCCCACCCCACCTCACCCCACCTCACCCCACCCCACCCCACCCCACCCCACCTCACCCCACCCCACACCACACCACCCCCCACACACACAGTTCTTCCCACAAAAATACATTAGATTTTGGAAATGCATTGAAGACAAATGAAGAGATACTATGATCCTGGGATACTGCAGGAGTTTCTCATGAGTAGGAGTGTGTCAGCGTGAAAATAAGGAATGTGTCAAAAAAGCAATATTAGCCCTCTTGTCCACACTAGAGAAAAAGGCTCAGTTGAGAACTCCAGGGATTATTGCTGTAGTTTTGGCAGAAGTCAGTACTTTGCTAGAAGGTCAAAGGGCCTGAAGCAGATGGTGGGCCTCCTCTGACTCACAACTGCAATGTCCTTCCTACTCATTCTTGGCCAAGGTCTTATCTTCTCTGCTGCTGCTGCCAAAGCTTCCTGCCCAGCCCTTTGCCTCCTGCCACACCCCTCTGGATGTGGAAGCCATAATTCATGCAGTCAATGATGTCACTCCCAGGTTTAAATTTTTCTCTCACTATTTGATTGCCTTGGGGATAAAAATCTGATCTCCCTACCCTAATCATGCTCACTACACTAGCTTCTGCCTCCCTACGGTAGCTATGTGTGCCTGATCTCAAACCATATCATTGCAATTAAATGTCTAGCTCATTTCATAAACGGAGAGGGTTCGCCTGTAGCTTGCTATTCATATAGCCTCCTAGTTCTTATACTTTTGGACATCTAAGGCACTTTCCTTCAAATTTTGTTTTAATTTAACATATGTGCTTTATTTTGGAGTATTTTTCAATTGATATTTTAAAATCCTGGGAAGATTAAACAATAGTAAATTCTTCAAAAGAATGCAACCTGTGCACAAACTTGCACACGCGCACACACACACACACGTTCAGAGGTGTGTTAACGGGGTGCTGATGACAGAGCAATTTCCCAGTAGATCTATGCCAAAACATTAGTCTAAGACATTGAGATTCTACCAAATGAGCAATATTCTCTCCAAATGTCAGTCAAAAGAAAATATGTGGCTGTGAAAAGAGAAAAACAATGTAGGACATTTTCGAAATAAACCTCAAAGGAAGTAGGTTCAACTTGAGTAGAACCATCCTAAGGGAGCAGGTCTGTGGGCATGGGGGCGGGGCTTGAGGGCTCTACAGTCTGGGGTGGGGGCGGGGCTTGAGGGCTCTACAGTCCGGGTGGGGGCAGGGCTTGAGGGCTCTACAGTCTGGCAATGTTCTCCTATATTGAATGCCAAGAGAAGCCACTCAGGCCTCAGTTTAATTACAGTTTTGATCTCCCTGCCCCCATGCTGATCTGGTGCCTCTTTCTTGTACGAGAGTGGAGTGCTGTCTACACTCTTTGTGCCTGCAGTCACAGCACTGATTAGCAGTTAACTTCTCAGCAGCAAATTAAAAACTAGAGGGGCTTGGGCTGGATCTATGCATAGAAGAAGGTGCCCAAAACACTGAACCAGAGGGAATCAGTAAAGAAATAAGGAAATATATGAAAATATGCTACCTATTCTTTCAGAGTTCTATCCTGTTATTCTATGGGGCAATTGAAAGAACTGAGCTGCATGTATGTAGGCACACACACATACACATGGGGGACTAATGAAAGAAGAGAAAAATATTTAAACAGAGATAAACGTATATATAATAAAATATATTAATGAAAAACACAAAGATAACTGGGAACAACCCAGTAGAATAGGACACAGGAGGGGGCAATGGGAGAGAAGGACAAAGTATAATTACATATATGGAGAGAGAGACAGAGACAAAGAGAGACTTATTTTAAATCCATGTTTGTACGTGTTTGCTCTCAAAATTAATAATTTTACAAAATGGACTGAGCTTACAAAAACCCATACTTATCTTGAGAAACCAAAAATCTATAATAAGAGGAATGGACTGTAACGTGAGTTTGTATGGAAATATCTCAGCAAAGAGACCAAGGAGCATGAGCACTCTGCATGGCAGGTCATTGTCACACCAGCAGTGCACCTGCTATGAGTCCCTGAAGGCAACAGCTATGGGGCTACTTTCTGACCACATAGCCTACATCACACTTGCACACTTAGGAAGACTGCTGGTGTATCATCTCTGTGATCCAACAGGTTTTCAAGGCCTCAAGTAAAGCTCTGCTACATGTGGTGGAAGACCAGAAATGGGGCATTGTAGCCAGGCATCATATAGCCCTGAAACACAAGAAGTTTCAAAAATGAAAATTTCAGGTGTCCAGTGAAGCCTAAGAGGAGAAATTTTATAGCTGTTTCACTTCAGACCAGCTCCCACCTACTTTGTTTCACACCATCTTTTACACCTCTGACATCTGCCATGCCCTTTAATAACATCTCCTGTCCACTGCAGAGCCCCAACACTTCATATTTCAAAACACCTTCAATCTTAAATTAGCCTCTAAAAAGCATTTCTGTTTCCACAATGTCTTTCCCATTGTATAACATGCTGATCTGCATACATTGCCTTCCTTTTCTCCAGAATCTGTTTCCAAACCCTTGGACTATTGCTTCAAATGATAGGTTTGAGAATAAGATCATGATTTTTTATCCCTGCTGAACTCTCTCATTCCCACCTTCTAGTGAGAACTATTAGAGGTGGCATAGAGAAATCGAAACCATGTAGATTTTGCAGGCAGCCCAGGGGTTAGAAGACTTTCATAAGTATTCACTCAACTTCCGAGGCCTCAACTCTAGTTAATAACAGTATTTGTGCCAGTCTCCAAAGACTTCCCTAAGTAACATATAATATAAAAATGCAGGATGCTCAGCCCATGTTTATAACAGCATATATTCAAAAATACCTGTGCCAAGGTTCTCTAGAGAAAGGAAAACAAATAGGATAGAGGGTGAGATTTATTATAGGTCACTAACTCAAATTATAGATATCGAGAAGCCTCAAAGTATGCCATCTACAAGCCAGAGACCCAGGAAAGCTGGTGGTGTCACTCAAAGGTAAGAGCTCAGAAGACCAAGGTCAGATCCACATCCCAGCTCAGGTAGCCAAAGAGAACTCAATCTTCTCCTACCTTTCTGTCCCACCCCAGCCCTAAACACGTTGGATGGTGTCAACTTACTCTGGTGAGAATAGATCTTCTTCGTCCAGTTCCCCAGTTTAAATGCTAATCCCTCTGAAATGCCTCAGGGGAAAAAATGTTTAGGCAGCTAGTTCGGGCATCTCATAGCCCAGTGAAACTGATAGAGAATGAATCATGGTGATGTCATTTCCCTTTCTCACTTCTAATAGCAAAAGCCGAAGCCTACTGGGCACTTACATCATCCAAGGGACTCTGAAAATCTGAGAAAAGAAATGACAGCAACAAGAAATGAAAATAAGGGACCAGCTGCTCAACTGGGATCTTAGAATTGTAATTCTAGGAGCCCAGAGACCAGTAGAAACCCCAATATGTTGCTGTGTCAGGAAGGAGGTTAGTGAGTCATTTCAAGGATAAAAGGAGAGTTGTACAAGTTATTTATCAAGAAACTATTCAGTCTCCCCTGTGTATAGGTAGACCAGTTGAATGGACACCGCTGTTCTAGGAAATAGTAAGAATCTGCCCAATGTCGTGATGCATCTCAGCTTCAAGTTTATAATAGTAGTCACCAGAGCAAAGACAGAGTTCCTGGTGTCAACTTTCTCTCACACTTGCCATGTGCCTTACATGTATAAATGCCTTAATCATTCCAGCATCCCCATAAGTTTCTATTCACAGAGGAAACATGAAAGGGAAAGAGTAGAAAGTGACAAAGTCAAATACAAAAAAACATTTCATTCTAGAAAAATAGCTAAAATGACTCTGGCACAAAAGAACATTGAACAATGTGCCTTTGAACATGCAAACCTAGTTGAAAAGGTTCAGGAAAGGTACTGGAAGTTCATGGAAGTATCAACAGACAGGAAGTGCCCCAGCTCCTTCAGTTGCTAGCATTGTGATTGTTGATGGACACCTGTCTCAGGCCACGGAGGTGATTAAGACTACGCTGTTCCCCTTCTCCTTATAATGGATGGCTCTGCTGGGCTGTGACTATTAATCCTGTAACCATAGAATGTTACATAGAATGTTCCTGAAAGATAGGCTAACACATCTGCATTGTAAGAAGAAATCTACAAATGTTCTGCCAAAAAAAAACCCCAAAAAAAAACAAAACAAAACAAAACAAAAAAACAAAAACAAAACAAAAACAAAAAACAAAAAAAAAAAACCCTTTGTTTGGAAATCCATGCTTCTTATTTCTATACTCAAAAGGGGCAAATTTTAAGTACTAAGCAGTTGACAACGTAGAATCACAATTTGTTACCATTGGGAAATATTTTTAAAGACTGTCCATTTCCTCCTCTTATAGGAGCAGTCACCCAGCAGTCTATTCAAGGTTATAGGCAAATTCCTCTGTAGCCCTCTATAGCACAACCACACAGATCAACAGTGGGTATCAGGATCATTTGACCAGGAAAAGAGACACCTCATCACAGATTAAAAGGATATTATCTGGCATACTACATACACAATGACTTGCTTCTGCCTCATAGTAATCAAAAGAAATTAATCCAGGCCTAGTCTAGAGAAAATATTGGGATTGTAGATGACAAAATGTCCTCCCTACCAGAGTATGAGTGGAAACCTTGGTCCCTGGGGCTGGGACTATTTGGTCAGGTTCTAGAAACATTAGGAGACAACATAGATCACTAGGGTAAGTATTTATAGGTTTCTTGTCCACGGTCCTTTCCCATTTCACTCTCTGATTCCTACCAGATGTGAGATAAACAACCCTAAGCCACATGTTCCATGTCCTACCCAAGTGCACAAGGCCAAGAGAACATGGACAGAGCCCTCTGGGATCATATGCACAAACGAATCCTTCTTCCTTTGTGTTATCAATACCAGATGCTTTAACATGACGACACACACACCCCACCAAAAAAAAAGAAAAGAAAAGAAAAGAAAAGAAAAAAGAAAAAAGTGCCTAGTAGAGTCTGACATGCTCTGAAGCACCAACTTTAACTAAGCAGAGTCACTTCAGTTGGAATTTTTAGCCCCAAACCATAACCACGGTACTATTTCAAGTTCCATTGTGAATACTGAACTTTGAAGGCAAGTCACCGTCCTAGTTAAGAGATCTGATGCCAGAATCTCTGTCACCTTCAAGGGGTATGCGATTCCTTAAGCTATTTATTCATCCATTACTTTGATTGAAAGAAATAAAATTCCCACATCACAAGGTTATTATGAAGTTTAAATTGGTAAATCTACGTAAGATATTTAAAATGGTGTTTGCCATAGAGTTGGTAGTGGTATTATGGGGATGCACTTTAAAAGCCCACACTATGGTCCAAAGATATTGGAGCCCTGGGGAGTAGATCTCATGCAGAAGCTTTCTGTGAATTCTCAAATGAACTCTTCAAATTTTGCTTGGGGAACATTTTAAAACATGCCCTGTCCAATCACTAATTCAGAACTGCAACATCTGTGGTTACAAATCTTACATGTTTCTGGGCTCCAGTGGGCCTTTGCCCTGTGTTCTGCCACCCCAGAGCACTGGCTTTGACTCATAGAGAAGACGATTGCATTCACATGCTGTAATAAAATCATGCATTCTGATGCCTAAGTTCTACCATGGCTAGTTCACAGCCAATCAGTTCTTCACTGCATCTGTTAGAGACAGACACAGGAAAGGCTAGGTTATAGAAAGCTATATATTCACGATTGGAAAGCCTCACATTTTCTGAAAATCTCGTGGAGTTCAGCCCATGACATCACTGACTCCGTTCCTGAGACTCAATGTCTAATCAACCTACACATTGTGACCCCGTCTCAACAAGTTGTGATCTGAAGTCACTCACAAAATTTTAAAGAGACACACATATTGTGAGGTCAGTGGCAGTGGAAAGCTGGGTTGTCATAGGTTGAGAGCCCAATTTTTTATTTTTAGATCATCTCTATATGTTACTTAATATCCATACGACTGTTGCTTAAATCATTTTGCTTTATACAAGCAGACCCTAACTTTCATCAACCCAGCAGTTTAAAATGTCATCAGATAGCACCTGAGCCCTGTAACAGAGCTACCTGACATTTCCAGCAATGTACATAAAAAGTATCTATTTATGACTGTGTTCTGGCTCTACAAAAAGTTCATGAAATTCTTACTATGTTGGAAAAATTGGGATAACCTGAATCTATGCTCCTCATGTTTGGCTCCAATATAAACCATCTCTTTTTCTAGAGTTGTGTTTTCGTATCACCAGACTCAATGACTTAAACTTCAAACACTCAATAGACAGACACCTGTCACATGCACACAGTTTTGTGTTTGGTGAAATTTCCTGGCTTGAGACAACAGCACACACCCATGTAACTGTGCCCAACATGCCTGTACCCACTTCTAGCACTCAGCATATACCAGGTTATAATACACTCCATGAAGACTTGTTAGAAGAGGGGCTTCTAATCATTTCCACGCACTGTACAGCTAATCTTTAAGCTATTTCTCACAACAGGTTTTTTTTTCCTTACACTCTTCATTTTACAATTAATGAAACTAAAGTCCCTTTTGATTCTAGGACACAAGCCTCCACCTGTATCTCTGAGATTCTTGTATATAATGTCACTGTATGCATATAAAACATCAGAGGGAGCAGACAGAGCTGAGATGTCTCTCAATTAGAATGCCACACATCTCATCTCAGAGACCCCACCAGCCATAGAAAATATCTTTTTTACACTCCAATCAAAATTTGGCAGTACACCTGAGAAAGTTGACAATATGCTACCACAGGCAAGCTGAGGATCTCTCTCAATAGGGAGAGTTGTCAAGAAACACAGACGGCAAATAGAATCCTGGGAGGTCTAAATGTGGTTGGGCTTAAACCTATCTCTCTTACAACCCTCCCTCTACTCCAGGCTTCTCCTAGCTGCTGCAACACTGCTAAATCTCTATTTTATCACCTCCCACTCACCCAATCTGCTCTCCCCAGCTCCGCTCTCCTGAGATGGTTTCCTCCAGTGCAAAAGAGGCTTTTCCCCTTCACTTACAAACACCATTAGAATAGGATCCAGTCACTTGACTTTCTTTCTATTACCATGCCCAACTTAATAATTATATCCAGCATAAAATAACTGGCATGAAGAAGAAAAATTGAAATGATTACACTAAAATCACCCAGAATTCCACAGGTGAGAGTGATACAGTTAACTTGGCACACATCCTTCCCGACTTCTACATGCAGACAAGCACATGGCACATGTATTGCAAAACAATACAACACAACCAATTCGAAACCTGTGGGGAGGGGTGTCTTTGTTTTGTTTTGCTTTGCTTTGCTTTATTCGTAACTATGTTAATACATGAAAACAAGTAAACGTCATCACAACCACATCATCAATTCTCTATTGGTGGATATGTAGGTTGCTTACACTGTGTTTAATGTTCTAGCAACACTTTATGAGCATCATTGAACATTGCTCAGGTTAAATGCAAAGGGTCTGGTTAGACCACTCTCTCTAGAGAATCCTTTCATGGCTTCCCTTGATTTGAAGGATAAATTCCAGACATACTGGCTTACCTCCCTCCTGTCTTGTGCCCCTTCACTTTCTTACACAGTGCCCATGTGAGTTCTGCTGTGGTTAGTCTTGGGTGCATTCCCTCCACTTCATTAACCCTTTCTTTTTTTCTTCTGGTTTCAAATTTAAGCATAAGCATAATTTTCGAGAAGTTCCTTAAGTTTGACTTTGCCCCCACTACACTAAGACACAGAAAATTTAATCTTAATGTGTTAAGGAATAATTTAAGGTATAATCATGACTTTATACAAATATATTAATAAAATGATAATGTGACAAAATTTTAATATAACTCATTAAATAATGATGGAACCAGTAATATTATTAGAATTGGTTGAAATGGGAATTTGAGCAATCACATACATATCTAAGCAGAAAAGTGATGCCAGAATGAATTTATGAATATATGCAAAATGGACCTGTCATAGGGCAAAAATCAGTTACATCCCATCTCACCTAATTTGCCTTTCTATAATCAATAATCGTCTTCAAGAGCATTAGTTTTCTGTAAGTAACAGGTCTGTAAAAGAGCTGATGGACATGAAAGGCAGAAATGATTAGGCAAGGAGTGTTTAAATGAAATTCTCCATCATACTTTTTGTCTATTGTTACCTGTCCAATCATTCCCAAAAGTTACTCCTTGGAATCTTTGTGCATGTGTACATGCACATGCATGCACATACAGACACCCAGGTACATACATGCACACCTACTTTTGTAATCTGGAATATATGAGAGCTCTAACATAACAGAAAACTCAGAACCTCTTTCAGTGTCTATTCTACTCTGGCCACTGCTGGACGCTCAATGGCTTTCTTGTGGTGCTGTGTAGCAAGGGTACTCTATTGCCTCCATGGTCATTTATTTTGAGCATATGAGATACAGATTGGAGAACAAAAGGGACAATTTGTTCAGAAGGGACAATGTCCACTGAAGGGGGAAAAAGAAAATAAGACAGAGATAGAAAGATGAAAGAACTGAGTAATCAACGTTTAGTCTCATGGAAAAATTCATTTTATAATGAGCTATTCTATCTAAGGGACAAAAAAGATGGGGTATTTACACTAAGCTCTTTGGGGTCTTTGGTAGATGGTCAGTTCCAAAGCAGTCCTTTGGGACTTTTGAGAGACATATAGAGCCAGGTGATTGGAAGCCCACAGAAACATACAGAAGGAACACCACCACCCCACCCCACCTCCAATATAGCATTTGTAGTGCACAGACTGAAGTGAGAAAGCTGACTGGACCTGGGAGCTCTGCAGCATCCTGAAGTATTAGGCTCACCTCTGGGCCCTGCTTCCTTCCTGTCCCAGGCATTCATGATGGCAGAGAACATGGGTCTTGTACTTATGAAACCAACAGCTCCTCTCCTTTTCTGGTCCTGTATCTCCCTTCACCCACCCAAAGCCGACCTTCCTACTCCCACCAATGTCCATTTCTCTCTTCAGTTTCCCATGAGGAGCTCACACCATGCAAAACTAGAAGCCCAAATAGGAAGCACATTTCCCTGCAAGCCACAGAAGCACTGAAGCTGAAGTCTCAACTGCTAACAATAGAGACAAAAAAAAAAAAAAACTATTGAAAACAAAATATGAGTCATGTTTCAAACTTTATTCTGCTGCAGACACTGTGCTGCAAGCTGCCACAGGGAAGAGATTGTAAACAGGCAGCCTCTTCAGTCTCTTGGGATCTGCTGCTGCCTGCACAAACAGTACCCTCCTCTTGGGTTCCTGGGATGGCTCACTGGGCAGCAGAATGAAAATCCAGGCAATCTGAGGACTGCTCAATTCTCAGCACAAACACATAGGACATCCCAACCCCCACATCCCAGTGGGTGTTTTCTAGACTGTTCCATCATTAAGGAAGCTGTCTTCCCTGCAAAGTCAAAACTCTGAGGAAGATTTCGTTTTAACTCTAGACTAGGATGTAACTGTTTAACAGCCTGCCTTCTTCTCCATGCAGTCCGCATTATTATTTTAAAGTTATTTTATCTCCTAGAGTCTTGATAGGAACAGACATATCTGCCATTTACTTGAAAATTTAATAAGCAGCAGCATCTACATACATATAGTCTCTTAGGAATTTCCACAGGCACAGAGTACAGGAAACATTTTTAAATGAAGGGTTTGGGTTCAGAGAGAATAAGAATACCTTTTGGGCCACAGGGAAACAGCTGAAACTGGGGTTATGACCGTCTACATCTGACAGCCTACTATACACCATATAATACATAGTAAGTATTTTGTTTCTTAAATTCTGAATTAAATCTTGGAAGATACTGGAGGTATTATCCGATGCTACAAGTTCATGAGGAAGCCTGTAGAGAGGCTTAGTGGCTACAGTGTTTACTGTTCTTGCAGAGGACCTGAGTTCTGTGCGCAGCACCCACATCAGGCAGCTCACATGTGCCTGTAACTCCATATCCAAGGGATCCAACACCATCTTCTGGCCTCCATTGCTCACATTCACATACCAACATACAGATACACACACATATATATGCTTTTTTAATCTTTCAAAAATTGTTATGAGATGATAAAAACAATAGCTTTCTCCCTCAAGTTTCTTTCTTTTTTTTTTTAAATTCTATACAGGAATGTTTAGCTCTTTCAATTGTTTGACTAATAGGTGCAACAACATTATGAACTAATCAGTACCCCAGAGCTCTTGACTCTAGCTGCATATGTATCAAAAGATGGCCTAGTAGGCCATCACTGGAAAGAGAGGCCCATTGGACATGCAAACTTTATATGCCCCAGTACAGGGGAACGCCAGGGCCAAAAAGTGGGAATGGGTGGGTAGGGGAGTGGGGGGGAGGGTATGGGGGACTTTTGGGATAGCATTGGAAATGTAATTGAGGAAAATATGTAATAAAAAAATAAAAAATAAATAAAGTTGGGATCTGGAGAGATTACTCAGTGTTTAAGAACACTGGCTGATCTTCCAGAGGATCCAGGTTCCAGTACAAGCACTCACACAATAGCTAACAGCCACTTCCATTTCCAAGAGATTCAATGTCCTTTTATAAGCAATAGCCCTCTGGTGCCTCCATGGGCACCAGACACATGCATGATAACCAGATATACATGAAGGCAAAGAGACACACACATATATACACACAAACACACACACACACAGGAGTGAGTGACAAAGTTAGGTATTTTCCTCATTTACATTTTCAATGCTATCCCAAAGGTCCCCCATACCCACGCCCCCAATCCCCTACCCACCCACTCCCCCTTTTTGGCCCTGGCATTCCCCTGTACTGGGGCATATAAAGTTTGCAAGTCCAATGGGCCTCTCTTTGCAGTGATGGCCGACTAGGCCATCTTTTGATACATATGCAGCTAAAGACAAGAGCTCCCGGGTACTGGTTAGTGACAAAGTTTTTTAAAACAAAATTACAAATTTAAAATAAGGAAAGAATTCATTGCTTCAATTAGCCAACATGAAAGCCAGTTTTCTAGGTTCTAGAAAGTGATGAGCTACCCAGCAGTACACTCTTTAGTGACCTTAGTAAGAACAGGGTTTGGAGTAGTCTTCACTGATGATCCAATGGTTCTTCTAAAACACTACTCCATCCTTTTCCTCTTATGCTCATGGGAGGCAGTGAGTGTTCTTTTCACACAAAAAGAACAGAGCTTTGCAGACAGACCTAACTTCTCTCCCAATGCTGTTTATGTCCAACAGTGGGATCTTGAACTAGTCCTTCACTCACTTAACATATAAGGAATATTTACCTCGGGTCAGGCTCCAGATACCACCCTGAGAATTATATGTCGTTATTCAAAGAGCCAGACAACAGCCAAGCCAGCCCACAACCACAATTTGAAGTAAACATTATGAACATGTTGCACAGAGATTGTGAGGTGTTCCTTGGTGACCCCTGCCTCCTCACAACCTCATGTAACCCTTTCCTGTAAATATAATCTGAACCCAGTGACTTAAGTCTTCTAAACAATATAACATGATAAAATAGTAGTGGGGGTCATCGCCTCCAGGATTTAAATTTGGTCAGCACTACACTGCAGCATGCAAGATCATATGCTAGGTAAAACAAAATGAGGTCTTTAGTTCTCCACAGCACTGTTTATATCACAGTGGAGGGAGCATATAGTGGGGTCTGGTCACATCATGAGGGACCAGGAAGCAACAGTGAGAATGGAACCAGAGACTGTAATGACCTTCAACGCATGGTTTCTGGTGACCTACGTCAAACTCTTAGGCACTGCCTTCAACAGAAACCCATAATAGTGCCACCAGGTAAAGAGGAAGTGCACACAACTTGAGACTGAAAAACACTTCAGATTCTAAACCATATAACATTAACTCATTCCTAAGATAAAGGCATCACATCATCAATGAAAGCAGAGGCCCCTGGCATTAGACTCCTACCTCCCAACATTTATATTGTGATCTAAGTCTATCCATAGCTCCAGAAATGGAATAAATAATCTCTTCACTCACCTCAGCCTGCTTCAGTCATTGCACTAAATAGACTGAGTGATCATTGTATTTTCACTGTGGGTTCCACCTCAGTCATTTGTTACATGGGCTAAACCAGTAGGGTTGAAGAGCCAGCCCTCCATGCGCCAAAGATGAGGATTCAATAATGTATACGTCTGCAGGCAGAATGGGGAATAAATAATTTGTTTTAAAATTATATTATAGTCAAACCTCCAGTTGATATGTATCCCAGGTGTTCTTAGTCTGAGGTGTCTGGGTCTTAGCCCCTGGAGAATCTAGAAATGCTTCCTGGAAGAGGCCATAAGGGATATTAGCCTTAAAACTAGAGGGTGAAGATAGATTGAATTTTGTCTCTTTCCAAATTACAGTGTTGAAATCATAGCAAACAATGTGATGATATTTGGTAATTAAGTCATTGGAAAGTAGTCAGAGGAAAGTTTAAATGAGACTAATGAAACTTTAATTTTTTCAAGTCATAATTTGAATAATGGTTCTTAAATGCTTTAACCTCCCTTGTAGCCTACCACCCACCAGAAGTAGTGGGAAAGAAAGGATACAGGGGTAAGGGGAAGTGGACCTGTTTAGAAAGGTTTTTTGGAGCAACTCCCTTCCGTGTTGTCTGAAAATTGGCAGTTCTGTTCACAGGTCAGCAGCAACAGCTTGACCCACTCACAAACATGTCATAGATACACCAGCAGTCCGTTTTGTTAGAGTTGGAATAGCAAACACAAATCAGCAGGAGTGGCACCACCTAAAAGAGACATCCAGCCCACAACCTCAGCTCGAGTCAGCAGGAGGAACCATGAGGAATGCTAGGAGAAGTTCTCAGCTGTACCTCTCTCAGAGAAGTGAAGATCAAAGAAGACTTGAGACCAGAAAGTATTATACAGCTACCTCTAAAAGCAAGCCTAGATCAGCCTCCATCACTGTCTGTTGAGTCCTATGTATACCCTCCAAACATCATGTGTCCTTCACAGGTCTTGTCTCAGTACATGTCTCTGACAATCAGTCCCAGTCTGCAGAAGTGGCAAGAAATAGCAGCATACCACCAGAAGTTTCTCTCCATGGAGTCCCGACAAATTCAGCTCAACTATACAATGTAAGGCAAACCAATACAAGCATGTTGCTAGCTTTAAAAGAAAAAAAAAATTCACCACGTGCTCTTTCACATGCTTGCTTTAGCAAAACATCTTTTCATCTGTGTACCACTCAGCCAAACATTTCTTCATGTTTGCCCTAGCAAAACACCATCAAATCAAGTTTCCAAAGAACCCTTAAGTTTCCACTTCAGATTAGTGCCTCCAAAAAGAGATGTGTTAAAAAGCCTGCTTTCGGGAGACATAACAACAGATCCTGAAGAAATCCAAAACACCATCAGATCCTTCTACAAAAGGCTATACTCAACAAAACTGGAAAACCTGGACGAAATGGACAAAGTTCTGGACAGATACCAGGTACCAAACTTGAATCAGGATCAAGTTGACCATCTAAACAGTCCCATACCCCTATAGAAATAGAAGCAGTTATTAATAGTCTCCCAGCCAAAAAAAAAGCCCAGGACCAGACGGGTTTAGTGCAGAGTTCTATCAGACCTTCAAAGAAGATCTAATTCCAGTTCTGCACAAACTATTTCACAAAATAGAAGTAGAAAGTACTCTACCCAACTTATTTTATGAAGCCACTATTACTCTGATACCTAAACCACAGAAAGATCCAACAAAGATAGAGAACTTCAGACCAATTTCTCTTATGAATATCGATGCAAAAATCCTCAATAAAATTCTCGCTAACCGAATCCAAGAACACATTAAAGCAATCATCCATCCTGACCAAGTAGGTTTTATTCCAGGGATGCAGGGATGGTTTAATATATGAAAATCCATCAATGTAATCCATTATATAAACAAACTAAAAGACAAAAACCACATGATCATCTCGTTAGATGCAGAAAAAGCATTTGACAAGATTCAACACCCATTCATGATAAAAGTCTTGGAAAGATCAGGAATTCAAGGCGCATACCTAAACATGATAAAAGCAATCTACAGCAAACCAGTAGCCAACATCAAAGTAAATGGAGAGAAGCTGGAAGCAATCCCACTAAAATCAGGGACTAGACAAGGCTGCCCACTTTCTCCCTACTTTTTCAACATAGTACTTGAAGTATTAGCCAGAGCAATTCGACAACAAAAGGAGATCAAGGGGATACAAATTGGAAAAGAGGAAGTCAAAATATCACTTTTTGCAGATGATATGATAGTATATATAAGTGACCCTAAAAATTCCACCAGAGAACTACTAAACCTGATAAACAGCTTCGGTGAAGTACCTGGATATAAAATTAACTCAAACAAGTCAATGGCCTTTCTCTACACAAAGAATAAACAGGCTGAGAAAGAAATTAGGGAAACAACACCCTTCTCAATAGTCACAAATAATATAAAATATCTCGGCGTGACTCTAACTAAGGAAGTGAAAGATCTGTATGATAAAAACTTCAAGTCTCTGAAGAAAGAAATTAAAGAAGATCTCAGAAGATGGAAAGATCTCCCATGCTCATGGATTGGCAGGATCAATATTGTAAAAATGGCTATCTTGCCAAAAGCAATCTACAGATTCAATGCAATCCCTATCAAAATTCCAACTCAATTCTTCAACGAATTAGAAGGAGCAATTTGTAAATTCATCTGGAATAACAAAAAACCTAGGATAGCAAAAACTCTTCTCAAGGATAAAAGAACCTCTGGTGGAATCACCATGCCTGACCTAAAGCTTTACTACAGAGCAATTGTGATAAAAACTGCATGGTACTGGTATAGAGACAGACAAGTAGACCAATGGAATAGAATTGAAGACCCAGAAATGAACCCACACACCTATGGTCACTTGATCTTCAACAAGGGAGCTAAAACCATCCAGTGAAAGAAAGACAGCATTTTCAACAATTGGTGCTGGCACAACTGGTTGTTATGTAGAAGAATGCGAATCGATCCATACTTATCTCCTTGTACTAAGGTCAAATCTAAGTGGATCAAGGAACTTCACATAAAACCAGAGACACTGAAACTTATAGAGGAAAAAGTGGGGAAAAGCCTTGAAGATATGGGCACAGGGGAAAAATTCCTGAACAGAACAGCAATGGCTTGTGCTGTAAGATCGAGAATTGACAAATGGGACCTAATGAAACTCCAAAGTTTCTGCAAGGCAAAAGACACCGTCAATAAGACAAAAAGACCACCAACAGATTGGGAAAGGATCTTTACCTATCCTAAATCAGATAGGGGACTAATATCCAACATATATAAAGAACTCAAGAAGGTGAACTTCAGAAAATCAAATAACCCCATTAAAAAATGGGGCTCAGTACTGAACAAAGAATTCTCACCTGAGGAATACCGAATGGCAGAGAAGCACCTGAAAAAATGTTCAACATCCTTAATCATCAGGGAAATGCAAATCAAAACAACCCTGAGATTCTACCTCACACCAGTCAGAATGGCTAAGATCAAAATTTCAGATGACAGCAGATGCTGGCGTGGATGTGAAGAAAGAGGAACACTCCTCCATTGTTGGTGGGATTGCAGGCTTGTACAACCACTCTGGAAATCAGTCTGGCGGTTCCTCAGAAAATTGGACATAGTACTACCGGAGGATCCAGCAATACCTCTCCTGGGCATATATCCAGAAGATGCCCCAACTGGTAAGAAGGACACATGCTCCACTATGTTCATAGCAGCCCTATTTATAATAGCCAGAAGCTGGAAAGAACCCAGATGCCCCTCAACAGAGGAATGGATACAGAAAATGTGGTACATCTACACAATGGAGTACTACTCAGCTATTAAAAAGAATGAATTTATGAAATTCCTAGCCAAATGGATGGACCTGGAGGGCATCATCCTGAGTGAGGTAACACATTCACAAAGGAACTCACACAATATGTACTCACTGATAAGTGGATATTAACCCAAAACCTAGGATACCCAAGATATAAGATACAATTTGCTAAACACATGAAACTCAAGAAAAATGAAGACTGAAGTGTGGACACTATGCCCCTCCTTAGAAGTGGGAACAAAACACCCATGGAAGGAGTTACAGAGACAAAGTTTGGAGCTGAGACGAAAGGATGAACCATGTAGAGACTGCCATATCCAGGGATCCACCCCATAATCAGCATCCAAACGCTGACACCATTGCATACACTAGCAAGATTTTATTGAAAGGACCCAGATGTAGCCGTCTCTTGTGAGACTATGCCAGGGCCTAGCAAACACAGAAGTGAATGCTCACAGTCAGCTAATGGATGGATCACAGGGCTCCCAATAGAGGAGCTAGAGAAAGTACCCAAGGAGCTAAAGGGATCTGCAACCCTATAGGTGGAACAACATCATGAACTAACCAGTACCCCGGAGCTCTTGACTCTAGCTGCATATGTATCAAAAGATGGCCTAGTCGGCCATCACTGGAAAGAGAGGCCCATTGGACATGCAAACTTTATATGCCCCAGTACAGGGGAACGCCAGGGCCAAAAAGGGGGAGTGGGTGGGTAGGGGAGTGGGGGTGGGTGGGTATGGGGGACTTTTGGTATAGCATTGGAAATGTAAATGAGCTAAATACCTAATAAAAATAAATAAATAAATAAATAAATAAATAAATAAATAAATAGTCTGCTTTCTCCTTCTTAGAACTGGGAACAAAACACCCATGGAAGGAGTTACAGAGACAAAGTTTGAAGCTGAGACAAAAGGATGGACCATCTAGAGACTGCCATACCCGGAGATCCATCCCATAATTAGCCTCCAAACGCTGACACCATTGCATACACCAGCAAGATTTTGCTGAAAGGACCCTGATATAGCTGTCTCTTGTGAGTCTATGCCAGACTAGGATACATAGTTTTTGTTTGTTTGTTTGTTTGTTCTCAATAAGAAGTGGCCATCTATAAGCCAGAAATATGACTCTTACTAGAACCTAACCTAACTTTGCCCAGGATCCTAGCCTTAGACTTATAACACAAGAAATGCTACAGATAAGTGTTTATTTTCAAGTCCCTTGGTCTATGTTATATTGTTTTGAAAGTTGGCGCAGAGCAGAACAAAAACAAATGGATCTAGAATATCTGGCAGGGGTATCAGAAAGGCACAGAAGCATCACTCAGCACAGAAAAGGAGGCAGGGACCTTCCAGAACTGTATGGGGCAAATACAAGTTAAGACAGGCAAGAAGAGATGCCTCACATAATACTAGCTTACAGAAACTCTTTTTCTCTGAGTTCTAAGCAGGTGTTTTTTCTACATGACCTTCCTTATAGATTATTAGCCCATGGTGTCCATGTGACCCCAAGATGAACCAATCAGACCCCCTTGGTGTATCCAAAATTGATATGAAAAACTATCTATAATTGTAGCCTATTTTCTTGAGTGGAGAGGAAACTATATAAATTACTAGGTAGCCATACACAAAGGGGAGTAGGGAACTTGAGAGTGGAAATAATAAACTAAATGCATCCAGCATCAAAGTCATCAGAAAGAAGAGAAAGAAGTCTAGAGTCCATGGAGGTTCCATTGCAGCTACTGTTCTCTGATCCTTGAAACACTCTCTTCTCGTTTCCCCATTGTTTTTGTGGCCAACATCATAATCGAACTCAACTGAGTAGGGAAGAGTTTATTTGGTTTACAGGCTACAGCCCATCATTGTGGAAAATCAGGGCAGGAACCTGAAGCAAAATCCATGGAGAAACACTGCTTGCTGGTTCACTCATATACTCATGCTCAGATAAATACCTTATACATCCCAGACCACCTTTCCTAGAGAATGGTGCTTCCCACAGACATACCCACAGTCTAATTTAATCTAGATGATCCATCAAGTGAGAAGCCATTCTCAAGTGACCCTAGGTTGTGTCAAGTTGACAGTTAAAGCTAACTAGGACAAACCCCAGAATCTTTCCAGGTGATTCGTTTTTCTTTCTTTCTTTCTTTCTTTCTTTCTTTCTTTCTTTCTTTCTTTCTTTCTTTCTTTCTTTCTTTCTTTCTTTCTTCTCTTTCTTCTC
The DNA here is from genome assembly GCF_000001635.26 of Mus musculus. Classification (NCBI taxonomy): domain Eukaryota; kingdom Metazoa; phylum Chordata; class Mammalia; order Rodentia; family Muridae; genus Mus; species Mus musculus. The sequence goes on from NC_000071.6 coordinate 45,310,234, forward strand.
CTTCTTCTCCTTCTTCTCCTTCTCCTCCTCCTCCTCCTCCTCCTTCTTCTCCTTCTCCTTCTTCTCCTTCTTCTCCTTCCTCTCCTTCTCCTCCTCCTCCTCCTCCTCCTCCTCCTCCTTCTTCTTTTTCTTCTTCTTCTTCTTCTTCTTCTTCTTCTTCTTCTTCTTCTTCTTCTTCTTCTTCTTCTTCTTCTTCTTCTTCTAAGTATGATGAACATATTTTTGTCAGCTACTACTAAAAATGCTTCTTCAAAGCTTACTTCTCTTCTTGTGCTTATTCTTTTTCAAGGACTCCCATATACCTTAAACACGAACAGATCACTCATCAGCCCCACAACACCTAGAGGCAGCTTCACTCCCAGGTGCTCCAATGCACCCAGGATCAGAGGATCGAGGATCAGAGATGAGGAGGACACGACATCTGTCCACAACACGGGAAGTAACTTGGACCAGAGGGACCCAGGCATGCAGGAACTCTGCCAGACCAGCAGCACAGGTTCATTCTGGTCTGTCTGGGCTAGCACCCTGAGCAGACCTTGAGCACAAAACATCACAGCCAGCCCCACAACACTCAGAGGCAGCGCTACTCCCAGGCACTCTAACACACCCAAGATCAGAGGATCATAGGATCCCAGGAGCTTGGTCACACCAGGATGTCAAGGTCCCAAAGGCAGCTTGAATCCCAGGAGCTCAGACACACCCAGAATCTCAAGATCACAGGATCTAAAAATCACAGGATCACCGAGACAGCTTGACTCAGAGGAATTCTGACACAGCCAGGATCACAGGAAGGACAGGCTCCAGTCAGACATAGCCAGGGCAGGTAGCATTAGAGATAACCAGATTGTGAAAAGCAAGCACAAGAACATAAGCAACAGAAACCAAGGCTACTTGGCATCATCAGAACCCAATTCTCCCACCATAGCAAGTCCTGAATACCTCAACACACTGGGAAAGCAAGATTCAGTTCTAAAATCATTTCTCATGATGATGATAGAAGACATTGAGAAGGGCATAAATAAATCCCTTAAAGAAATACAGGTGAACACAGGTAAACAGCTAGAGGCCCTTAAAGAGGAAACACAAAAAAAAAAACTTAAAGAGTTACAGGAAAACATAATCAAACAGGTGAAGGAAAGGAACAAAACCATCCAGGATCTGAAAAATGGAACTAGAAACAATAAAGAAATCACAAAGGGACACAACCCTGGAGTTAGAAAACCTGAAAAGAGATCAGGAGTCATAGATGTCAGCATCACCAACAGAATACAAGAGATAGAGGAGAAAATCTCAGGTGCAGAAGATACTATAGAAAACATTGACACAACAGTCAAAGAAAATGCAAAAAGCAAAAAGCTCCTAACCCAAAACATCCAGGAAACCCAGAACACAATGATAAGACCAAACCTAAGGGTAATAGGTATAGAAGAGAGAAAAGATTCCCAACTTAAAGGACCAATAAATATCTTCAACAAAATTATAAAAGAAAACTCCCCTAACCTAAAGAAAGAGAACCATGAACAAACATACAGGAAGCCTACAGAACTCCAAAGAGACTTGACTATAAAAGAAATTTCTCCTGTCACATAATAATCAAAACACCAAATGCACTAAACAAAGAAAGAATTCTAAAAGCAGTAAGGGAAGAGGGTCAAGTAACATATAAAGGCAGACCTATCAGAATTACACCAGACTTCTCACCAGAGACTATGAAAGCTAGAAGACACTGGGCAGATGTTATACATACCCTAAGAAAACACAAATGCCAGCCCAGGCTACTATACACAATAAAACTCTCAATCACCATAGACGGAGAAAACAAGATATTCCATGACAAAACCAAATTCATACAATATCTTTCCACAAATCCAACCCTACAAAGGATAATAGATGGAAAACACCAACACAAGGAGTGAAACTACACCCTAGAAGAAGCAAGAGAATAATCTTTCAACAAACCCACACAAACATAATTCCACCTCTAACAAGAAAATTAACAGGAAGTAACAATCACTTTTCCTTAATATCTCTTAATATGAAAATTAATATTACCAACATATCCTAACTGATTGAAATTCAAAAATATGAGGAATTAGAAATTTGTAGACTGTCATTCCATGGTCTCTATAGTTTGGTATTGGTAGAAATATGTCCAATATTGTACAATCCATATACACTTTCTGCTTGTTTGTACATGACAGGGTCTTGCTGTGTGCCATATAATGGTCTTGAAATCATGCTTCTCCTATCTCAGCCTCTCTATTAGTAGGATTGTTTATTTGATATTTTTACACTATACTATGGTTTTCAGAACAGCTTATGTATTTCAAAATTATTTGTACAGCCAAAAGAAATGTAGACAATTAATTTGGGAGGTGGCTTGTAAGAGAACAGCAAAGGGTGAGACTGAAGGCTTTTTGCTTGATATTTATTATTATTGGATCAATTTTGAAGAAGAGGACTTTATGTTACTCTGATTCTGAGATGAATGCTTTTCAAAATCATCACAGCCAATTAACCAGAATCTTACCCTCACCTAACATCTGTGCCACTGTCCAAGCAGAACCATTCTTCATTGAAACAGTTGATGAATGACTTCATGGATAGACTGTCTTAATACACACACACACACACACACACACACACACACACACACACACACACACACCATTTCTTAAATGAATGTAACCTTTTCTCTGCAGGCTGAGAATGATGACAATCACTTAAGTCAAATAGCTTTGACCATATCAGGAAATCTCTATCCAAAAATCATGCCTACAATTCAATCCTTGGTACAGCAGAATTGTCAACTCTAAGCTTATCTACTATGGAGGTAAAATCCTTTGGTGATGTGAGGGACATTCAAGTACAGCCTTATTATAATGAACTCCAAGTCCAAAAACTGTTTTTATTTTGTGTTTGAACCACAGTAAGAGTCAAGATTATAAGCTCTAATAAAAGCAAAACAAACAAACAAAAGGACTTTATCTATTTATATTCATTAAAAAACTAATAGTGATATATTATTTTAAAATATCATACAGTTAATATATTTGGAGTTATTTAAAATTTATGTTAAGAAAAACATGTATTTTCAGTATTGCTATAGACAAACATTTACATAAGACTGTTCAATTGATTGTTATTTTATATCAGACAACTTTTATAATACTCATTTTTATTATTATAATATTTTATAAATTTTAAAGAATATGATAAAAACAAAAGGTATTACAGGTTTTGAAGGGGCGATCTCTGGGAGGAGATCGGGTACAAAAGGGAAGGAAGAATGTGATATAAGTCTATTGACTCAAAATATGTTTTTAAATGTTAACAAATTCAGATAATTGAAATTGTGTATCTTTTCTCATCATAATGCAATAAAACTTAAATCAAAGAAAAAAATTTTTTAAATATCACTCATGTTGTCTCATGTGCTAAGCATTTGTTCCTTCATCATATCCATCCCATCCTTCAATTCTTGATTTGCAGTAGCTTAATACATTTTAAATTTGTCATATCCATTAGATATTTTAGACTTCACCTTCCTTTTTAAGCATTTTTCATTCAATCTTCCCCGTCTCAATAAATCTGTATATAATAATACTCAAGATTAACAGCCTAGAATTATCTTTGACTATTTTCCTTTCCTTTAGATCTCTGAGTCATTCATGAACCCAGGCAACCCTATATAGAAAACGCATCTAAGATCTATGTAAATCTGTTGATTTTAGTAATCTTCAACTATCAAATTGATTTAAAAAAAACAAACAAACAAACAAAAACCCTAGAGTTACCTAAGGAAAGAGACTCAGTTGACAGATTACCTAGGTGAGACTGACCTGTGGTCATGTCTATGAAGAAGTGTCCTGATTGTTTATTGATGCAGAAGGACCCAGCCACTGTGGGCAGTGCCATCCCTAGGCCAGTGATCCTGAGACTAAGTCAGTCAGGAACATTCTTCCTTGATTCCTGCCTTCAAGTTGCTGCCCTAACTTCACTCAATGATGAACTGTGACCTGGAAGTGTCAGAAGGAATAAACACTTTCTTCTTCCTCTAGGTTGATTTTGGTTATACTAACAGAAAAGAATCCAGAACACCTTTGTACCTCCACAGCTCAAATCTAAGTCACCAGTTTCTTAAAGTCCCACTTTAGTCATGAAATTCTCCCTGTAGCCATTCTTCCTGGCCTCACCCAATGTGTGTGTGTGTGTGTGTGTGTGTGTGTGTGTGTATACATATAGATATATGTATATTTATATATTCATACATACATACATACATACACAAGGGCTACCATCAGGGCTTCTAAAATTGTATCTTTAGAATGTAAATAATGTTGTGCAACTAACTCATCTAAATTCTTATGACTGTGCACTACAGGTAAGAAGACATTGCCTTAGCCTAGAAGTTCTAACCACCGTGTATGTCTCACTTTTCTCAAAAGTTTTCCCCTTTGCACATTAAGCTTTAGAAATTTATTTCTGTTACTTTGCATTTTTCCTATCCTTTTACGCTATCTAGGTATCTCTCATCTTAAGTCCTTTGTGCCTGATGCTGCCATCACACCTTCTGTCTCCATCTTTTCAGATTCTTCACATGTCAATCAAATGTAACCTTCTCAGGAAGAATGCACAGCTCTCAGTTGTAAAGAAGCAACATCTAGATTACCTACTCCACATTTCTGTTTTTTCTTTCAAGCCCACGTTATGATCTGGAAAGACCCTTAAAAATGTTATTGTTCATCTATTTGTTATCAAAGTTCTTCTGAAAAAGTAAGTAGGAACCAAGGAGGCAGATACCTCGTGCTGCTTGCTGGTATATTCAGTATCTCCAGTCAAGGGCAATGTGGGGCTACAGCAATTGCTCAGTAAACATCTGTTGAATGAATGGATGAAACAAGATTAATACTAAAAACAGGACAGTGATGAGAAATGTCTGTACCCTTAGCAACTTTGTGAGGACAGATTTAAGAGAAGAAACCAAGTCCATACTTTCTTTTTCTCAGCGTCCGTCTGTCACGGAACACTCTATTCTACTTTTGTTTAATAATGTTATTTCCAACCAATGCCATCACATAAATAAACAAGTAAATAAATAGCCACTTGCCTTGTGTCTGGAGAGATGGCTTGGTGATTAAGAGAACTTGCTGCTTTTCCAGAGGACCATTTTCTAACACCCACATCTGTTAGCTCACAACCACCTGTAACTCCAGGGTGTCCAACATCTCTGACCTTCATGGGTATCTACATTCACATGCTGCACTTCAACTCACTCAGGCACACAAGCATGCACATAATTTTTTTAAATGAATAAACAATTTTTTCATAAAAAATATACTTGCCTTGATTGCTTGGATTGGGAAAGAGAAATAAAACTGTTTCTAATAACACACACACACACACACACACACAAACTAGAAAACCAAGCCTCACTTTTATACTGGAAGAGCCCAGTTTGAGCTCTCTTATAGTCCATAACAGATGTATATTTTTAAAAACATCTGTTGCAATCAGGATACAAAACAAACTACATAAAGGGGAATTCTTACCCCAAATCTATGCCTAAATCAGAAAAGAAACAATCAAAAAAGCCATAAAACAGAAGTTGAAGGCACAGATAGGTAATTGGATGAATAACCTGACAGGCACTATAGTAGATATTGTAGATGCTTCATGAAGATGGGCAGATAGAACAGGTGTTAAGACATTGTCTCCATGTGTTTCCATCAGGCAGGACAGCTTTTGAGAGAAGCTGGTGGCTCCAGGGCTTCTGCCCACAGATGTGTTCACTCCTTACACACTGCTTTCAGTATTAGTTCCTGCTATTCCAAATTTACATTCAAGATTCCCATCCCTCCCTTTTACTCCTTAAAAGCTTCAAGCTCTCATTTCAATAAAAAGGTGTCTTGCTTGCAGCTCCATCCATTCATGGAAATTATCAACACTAATGCTGCCTTTGGGGACTTCCAAAAATGCTCCTGTAAATTCTCACCATGCCAACACTCTGGTTAGAGCGTGAAGGTAGACTCCTCTATTCCAAGTTTCTCTGTATGGCTGGGGTGCACACTGAGTCATTCACTATGCACCATACTGAAAATGTTCTTGATTCCTAATGTACTCAGCATGTCTATGAACACAAATCTAGAGGTAGAGAGCGAATGTAGGACTCTACTCTCTTCAAATCCTATCTTACAGATAAATCTTAGTAACAATATCCTCAGGTTGGGGCTGCTAACAGTAGCAGTCTTATCACTGATGCAGCTTCAGAGGAACTCTGTTCTATTTTGATTGGGTGTTGGCGACTATCCATGCCTTTATTCAATCAGCATTTATTGAATACTCATTCTCTGCCAAAGTTTCTGTTCAGTGCTGAAGATCCCAACATGATTATTGGTTCCTTCTTCAGCTGTTTCCAGAATCCATCATCTAATGCAAGGATTGGTATAGTAAATAAATTGACCCTCATGAGTCTGGTTCCTGGTATTTGTGCCTTGCTGTAATCTCCTCCCCTTGGATGCTGAGAGAATGTGTGACTTGCTTCCAATTAACATAACATGGCTTCAAAGGTGATGGGTGTTGCTCAGTGACTAAGTTACATTGTGTCATGCCCCTTGTTGCTTGATGAAATAAGATTTTGTGTTGAGGAAATCCATATGGTCAGGAAGGTGGTCACTATCTTCTAGGCAACAAAGAGCGGGGACCTTCATTTACACAGCCATTAAGGAGGACTAACAATTTAACTGAGTGGTTTAAAAGTAGGATCTTACTCAATCAAAGCCCCAGACAAAACACAACATGGCTAATGTCCTGTGCCATAGCTGTTTAAGCATGAACACAGGACTTAGCTATGCTATAGGAATTGACATCACTTAGTATAAGTAGTGTCTCATTGTCTAGCATCATGAATACTAGAAATGGATGTTGATTGATGAGCTTTAAGGTATCAAAAAGATATGAGAATTGTCTTAAATATTTTAGAGCCCATCCCCAACTAGAGTCACTTCATAAAGCTATGACAGCAAGTACCATCAACAGTTACTTTGAGTATCTTAAAACAATAGGAACTTTCTCATAGCTCTGACAGTCAGCACAGCCATGCCTCTGCAGAAGGCTTCTACAGAATTATCTTCTTGACATCTAGCATATGGCAGCTCCTGGTGACTCCTCAGTGTTCTCAGTTTTATACTTGTATCTCTTCAGTCTCCTTCTCACTCTTCTTGAGCTTCTTTCTGGTTCCTTGTGGGTTTTGTGTTACCTTTTAATAAGGCCATTGGATTTACGACTAATCCTCACCCATCTCATCTTACTTAGTTATGACTGAAATGTAAATTTTGTAAGAAAAGTTGCATCTTGATGTTTGTGATAGACCTGAATTTGGGGGCCACACTATTTGATACATGGTAACAGACATGCTTGATGAAAATATATAAATAAATAAATAAATAAATAAATAAATAAATAAATAAAACCCTTTAATTTTAAAAATGGTGAATGACACTTGACTCTTACAAGCCCCTGGGTCAGAGAGTTCTCTTGTCTTATAATTACTAGAGAACAATGAAATTATACCCCTGGAATACTGTCACATGAGCCTCATAAACATGCCATTAAAGTGAAGATTGTCTCACTAAAAAGGTCAGCGAGTAGGAAGTTCCTGATGTTTTCAGGACATTTGAACCCTCTGCTTGCTGGGTAATATATGCTTTGTCAACCCATGCTGGTGTGCATATCAGAATTTGGTCTGAATCTTTCCTTCATTGGTGATGAGATACTAAGATACTAAGAGAAGAGTCATTTTCACATCCACTGACAGCATTGACCCATAAGCAGCAAGGAACTGAATATGACCTCGCTGGTAAGACTTGTCTGTAATACCCTTCAATCTTATTTCCCTCTCTCTCTCTCTCTTGCCTTTCTGAGCCAAGCCTCTGCAGCCTCTAATCTGCACTTTGATACTGCTATCTACTCAACCCGAAACTGAAATTCAGTTTGAGCCACCAGCAAACCAATAAAATGTCTTTCTCAAGGTCACCCATGTTTGTGACTCAGCAAACTGAATGGATGATGCTGTGATGGTTAACATTCACTGTCAGTCTGACTGAATTTAAAATCACCATGGAAACATCTCTTTCTCTCCTCCCCTCTTCTAAGTGTAATACAATGGTATAAGCTGCCTCATACTCCTACCATGCCTTCTTCTGCAGAAAAACTGAACCTTCAAGCTGCAAACCAAAACAAGCACTTTCTTTGCTCCATAAGTTCCCTTTGTCAAGTTAGAAGACAAGCAACTAATAAGGTGCTTTCCATCTCTCCTTTCGGCTGCAACACTGGACTCTAGCAAGCATTCAATTCTTCCTGCAATCCTGTCTTCCATGGGCTTCTTCAACTTGTCTATCCCTAACCCTCTAGCTCCTAGGATATTGCTCTTTGATCTGTCAACAGCTCTTCTCCCTCTGTCTTCTTTCCTCTGAATATTTCTGAAAGTAATATTCTAAACTCTCTTCTGTTTTCATCTTCAACATCCTCGCAGGTAATCTAATGTCTCTAGCTTTATCCAGTATTCTACAGTAATGACTACAAAATCATATTTCTTTGAGTTCTGCATCTATATGTTTGGTGTCTATTGGATGTCTGCCTGGATAACTCATGTGTGTTAGTTACCTATATTGCATTCATTGGGACTTGCAGTTTGAATAGATATATTCCTTCATGTGGAGACTACACACAGTAGGAGAGGTTAGCTGATCACACCTCATCCAAAAGCAGAAAGCAGAGAATGAGCAGGAAAAAGAATCCAGACAATAAAACTTCAGGGCCCACAGCCAGTGGCCTACTTTCTCCAGCAAGGCTTCACCTTCTAAAGGTTCCACAACCTTCCCCAACAACAAAATCAGCTGAAGACAAAGGGTTCAAACACCATTTCACATTCAAACTACAATACTGCAGGAAGTTCAAACCAGCTTGCTTTGGTCTTGATTTCTTCCTGTTAGTAATTGTTCTTTCTCTCTTCTTGACCTCTTTGCTCACTCACTCGAAGTACTTACCACTCTAGAATTTCTCAACCTAAGAACCACTAATTGTTGAAAACAGTACATCCTTTACTATGGTAGCTCTCCTTACATTGTAAGATATTTAGCCCATATCGCTGTCCTCTTCCCACTAGCAGCCATTTTGAGCTCAAAGAAAGAAATATTCCAAGACATTGCCAATTGTACTCTGTGGAGTCTATAATTTCCTCTTAAGAACTTTCTCACCTGGAGAATAAAGTCAAAACACTCTGATAGAGCAAATAGTACTTCATCAGTCAGTTCCCAGCTACTGGACATCCCTTCTTTCTGCCGTTATTGTGATGTCCCTGAAGCCCTACAAAAGTCTTTAGTATTACATTCCATATATTGCACCATAACCCATTCTGCTTTTCCTATGAGCCATAAGCTCCTCAGATGTGAAGGACCTCTTTACAGTCAGGCCTCTGTGTCACTACATGCCACATCAGCAGATTCAAGCAACTTAAGATCAAAATGAACTAAGAAGCAATTACTGAACATGTACAGACTTTCTTATTTTTGTTCTCTGAATAACACTGCAATGGCCTACAGTGTATCTCATGCTATAAGTAGCCCAGATGTTATTTTAAGTGAATGAGGGGATATGTAAATACTGTGTTGTTTGATACAAGGGACTTCAACTTCTGAACACAGCTTGGAACCAGAAACAATTCTGGTCTTTGCACTGGCCACTGGCCAAACATAGTCCTATATTTTCCTCTTCAGTTTTTGAGCATTTGACCAGAATATTCTTGAGTTGCTCTCTACTTTATAATATACACTTTGTTTTCCTAGTTATAGGAAATCTTTAAAAACTATGTCCTTGTTCTAAACATTTTTTGCTAAATCTCATACACTGAATACAGTATCCCCATGATATAATTGATCATAGACTTTGAGAAATACACTGACTTGCTATAAAAACTTTTTCCATACAACAAGAGCCTTAGAAGAATGGCAGTTGAGTCCATGGATTCTAGAGTTCAAGAATCCAAATTAAAGATCAGGTTTCCATCTTCCATCTTAAGATGTAAGTAAGTTAGTAACTACCTTAACCAGGCACTTACTATTTCTAAGTTTAGGTTTCTTAGTATGCCAAAATAAAGACAGTGATAGTATTGATCCATTCATTCAAGAGACATATTCAAGAGCAATGAGGGTATAGTTGACATCAAAGCAGTTAAAGACAGACAAACATGTTGTTGGTACATACCTATAATGCTATCTCTAGAGAGACTAAGGAAGAAGGACTGTGAATTTGAGGCTAGCTTGGGTTGTGAGCAAGTTTTATGTTACAGAGCCAGACTTTGTCAGAAATAGAAAGAGAGAGTCAGGAAGGAAGGAAAAAAGGAAAGAAGGAGGAAAGGAAGAAAGGATGGAGGGAGGGAGGGAGAGAGAGAAGGGGGAGGGGGAGAGGGAGGGGGAGGGAGAGGAAGGAAGGAAGGAAGGAAGGAAGGAAGGAAGGAAGGAAGGAAGGAAGGAAGGAAGGAAGGAAACTAGTTAGCTCAAGAGATGACTCAGCAGTTAAGAGCATGGGCTACTCTACCAGAAGATCCAAGTTTGGTACCCAGCACCCACACAGCATTTCTTTAACTCAACTTCTATAACCATCTATAACTCCAGTTCCAGGTAATCTGATGCCCAGTTCTGGCCTCTGATATCCCTACATGCTCATGTTGCACAGATCTATATACAGCAAAAACACTCATATACATGGGAAAATTATAAAATAATTTTAAAATAATAGTCTGGACATTTATTCCTTCACTTAAGGTTATAAATATGTAGACAAAAAATGTAATTCCAGATGATATTCAGTGCTATAAAGAAAATCTACCGGGGCAGTAGCTGAGATACCCAGAAAAGTTTAATGTTTATGGGGAACAAGCTTTACTACCTGGTGGTTCATGCCTACAATGCCAGCATTCAGAGGTAAAGGAAAGGGATGGGAAGTTCACTCTGTCCTGGGTGACAGAGTAAAGTCCTGCCTCAAATAAAGAGGAGAGGGAAGGGGAAGGAGAAGATGAAAGAGGAAGAAGAGAGAAAAGTGTTGTCGATAAAATTAAATTTGACCTCCTAATCTATACAGTAATACTGTAAAGTCAAAATAAAATCAATGAACTTAAAAAAAAGTAAGAATTTTTATAAAGATTGCAACTATACTGTGGATGTTTATTATTGCTACTAAAGAAAATATATCCTCTAGAGGGAAGTATCATTCATTGAGTCTCTACCATTGTGACAGGGATTGGGCTGTTACTTAACGCCTAGTTCTAATTTAATCCAGCAGAAACAACCAGGAAGAACAGGTAACACTGGTCCCATTCCACAAGGCTGGGGCTCGGGGAGCAACTGGCTCTGGGTCTCATGGTTCCTGTTTGAATGGAACTGTGCTGACTGTCTCACATCAAACCTCTGCTTTCCCAGTTAAGTCCTGTTACTGCCCTCTTGATATTGACTTCCCTCAAAGACAGAGAGACGTAGAAGTGCTGGGCAGAGGAAGATCAATAAGTGGGAGGGGAAAGAAGAGGGATCCATACTGAGTTGGCAGTTCACAATTTGGAGTCAGAAGCACTGGTGAGCCATGGAGTGAGCAAGCACCTGACATGAAAAGAAAATTCTTCAGAGCTGTTCTCAGGAATGGGCTGGCTTTCCACTCTACCCTGGAGCCACCAGATGAGGAGAGTCCCAGGAAATCAAAGATCCAAGCTCCACTTCCTTGCCCTGAATCAGAACTGACAGAATCACTTCCCTGAGGTCCCCTCAAGAAAGAAGTAGGTAGAAATTTCTGCCCTTTGAACCTGACAGAGATTTTATGTTTGGTAAACAACATTCTGGTGTGTCCTGCCTGACCTCCCAAAGAGTCTGCCCAGATAAAGAAGTAAAGGGTCCTACAAGCATCTATTTCAAGGCACAGCGTGTGAGATGCAGCTAGAATTCAATGTTTCATCATAGAGTCAGTAGCGACAGAGACCAGAAGCTCTGAAAATGGGTGGAAAAATAGAGGTGAACCCCACGCTGCGGATAAGTTCACAAGCTGCCTAAGAAACCAGTTCAAACTGCCTTTGGAGACAGGAAGAGATGAAAAATAAATCCCCACATGATCCATACAGTTGTCCACCCAACAACACTGGGAATTATAATTAACTGTTGTTGTGTGTCTTAAGGAAAACACAAGTCTCATTTTTTGGCATTATTTACACCATTAACTTACACAGGTATTTCACAAGTTAGCACAATGTTGTGATAGTTATTGTAATAACGTTATCCTCTATTTTTCAAATTATAAGAAACAACGGCTTATGGGTAAAAGTTTAGCAGCTGTCAAGGAAAAAGAGTGGAATGGACCCCTCAGTTTAGAACATTTGCTAATTTCTGTGGTACACACCTATCTGTCATGGCCAGTTTTGAGCTCCCAAGGTGAAACCATTAAACTGAGGGCTTCAAATCAGCTGCTCACTGCCAGGTCGTGTCCAACATAGAGCTCACTAGTCAACTTCCCAGCAGCTGGTGAACAGGTAAAACTTGGACCAGATTCCAAGTATAGAAGGAAGCACAATGTCACAGGAAGTGCAGAATGAAAATTCAGGGTCCTTTTGCTCTGGCCTGCAGCTGCTCAGATGCACTTGGAGATTTTAGGTTGGTCACTTGCCCAACCTTGGACCAAGAATATCATGTGTAAAGGGAGGGGTACGGAGGAGCAGATGACTTTGTCTAAAGGTCCTTGCCACCAAGACTGACAACCTGAGTACAATCCCCAGAACATACATGGTGGAAGGAGAGAAACAGCTCCTGCAGCTTGTTCTTTCCTGTAACCTCTACACACATTCGAGCGTGCGTGCACACACACACACACACACACTACAAAACCCTTTAATAGAAGAATGTGACTAAATCTGTAATGTCAATCAAGGCTACACATCTGAGCATGTATTTAGCCGTTTATTCATTTTGACCTTTTGCCAAATGAACTCTGTCAAAGAATTATGAAGCAGACCCCAAGGAACTTTTTGATTGTTTTTGCCTTTGTGTAACTCCACAGGGTTTCTTACATGTAGCCTATCAAAGAATCACCAATTGCTTGAGGCCCCACGTAAGTTTAATATCTACATCTCTCGTTTCATGCAATCTGGTCCTGGATAATCTGCGTCTCTTGGTCATGATATCCTTGTGTTATAGCCTTTGGAGGAGAGTCCTGTGATTGTTTCGAAGCGATAGAATGTGGCAAAAATCATGGGATGCTCCTTCAATGACTCCATGATGCCACGGTCAGGCTCATTTTCCAGACCTTCTCTTCGGCCACCCTGGGAGGAAGCAGCTGCCCCATTGTGACCAGTTCTAGATGGAGTGTCACAAGGAATGTGGAGTAAGACCTAAGAGTTGGCCTCCAGCCAACTACCCTCCAAAAGCAACCACAAGAAATAACCGACAGCAGGAAGCAAGCTCCTCTTAAGCGGAAGCCCATGTTTTCCTGCTGACTGTCACCTAGGGCAGCTCTCAACATTGATGTGGGATCCTAGCCACAGAGCCCTCCATGACTCTCTGAATAGGACAGATCTTATTTCCAAAGCCAAGAAGGATGGTGTCTCTGCAAGTTGCTAAGAAGGAGCATTAAAGACTGACACCTACCCATTGCCATTGCCTTAGTATATTGGACAGTCCAAAGGCCCCTCCCATATTCAAGTAGCCTCTCTCTACTCAAAGGATAAACACGCTGAGAAAGAAATTAGGGAAATAACACCCTTCACAATAGTCACAAATAATATAAAAATACCTTGGTGTGACTCTAACCAAGCAAGTGAAAGATCTATATGACAAGAAATTCAAATCTCTGAAGAAAGAAATCAATGAAGACCTCAAAAGATGGAAAGATCTCCCATGCTTGTGCATTGGCAGGATTAATATACTAAAAATGGTCATCTTGCCAAAAAATCTACAGATTCAGTCCCCATCAAAATTCCAACTCAATTCTTCATAGATTTAGAAAGAGCAATTCTCAAATTCATTTGGAATAACAAAAAAAAAAAAAAAAAAAAAAAAAACAGGATAGCAAAAACTATTCACAAGGATAAAAGATCTTCTGGGGGAATCAGCATCCTGGACCTCAAGCTGTACTACAGAGCAATTGTAATAAAAACTACATGATACTGGTACAGTGACAGGCAGATAGATCAATAGAATTGAATTGAAGACCCAGAAATGAACCAACACACCTATGCTCACTTGATCTTTGACAAAGGAGCTAAAACCATCTGGTGGAAAAAAAGACAGCATGTTCAACAAATGGTGCTAGTTCAAATGGTGGTTAGCACGTAGAAGAATGCAAATCAATCCATTCTTATCTCCTTGTACAAAGTTCAAGTACAAGTAGATCAAAGAACTCCACCTAAAACCAGATTCTCTGAAACTAATAGAAGAGGAAGTGGGGAAGAGCCTCGAGCAGATGGGCACAGGGGAAATTTTCCTGAACAGAACACCAATAGCTTATGCTCTAAGACCAAAAATTGGCAAATGGGACCTCATAAAATTGCAAAGCTTCTGTAAGGCAAAGGACACTGTCAATAGAACAAAATGGCAACCAACAAATTGGGAAAAGATCTTTACCAACCTTACATTCACATTCGATAGAAGGCTAATATCCAATATATATAAAGAACTCAAGAAGTTAGACTCCAAAGAACCAAATAACCCTATGGGGTACAGAGCTAAACAAAGAATTCTCAACTGAGGAATACCAAATGGCTTAGAAGCACTTAAAGAAATGTTCAACATCCTTAGTCATCAGGGAAATGCAAATCAAAACAATCCTGAGATTCCACCTCACATCAGTCAGAATGGCTAAGATCAAAGCCTCAGGTGATAGCAGATGCTGGTGAGGATGTGGAGAAAGAGGAAAACCCCTCCACTGCTGGTGGGATTGCAAACTGGTACAACCACTCTGGAAATCAGTTTGGCAGTTCCTCACAAATGTGGACATAGTACTACTGGAGAGCCCAGCTATACCACTCCTGGGCTATACCCAGAAGATGCAGCAAAATATAATAAGGACACATGCTCCACTATGTTCATAGCATCCTTATTTATAATAGCCAGAAGCTGGAAAGAACCCAGATGTCTCTCAACAGAGGAATGGATACAGAAAATGTGGTATATTTACACAATGGAATACAACTCTGCTATTAAAAACAATGAATTCATGAAATTTAGGCAAATGGTTGGAACTAGAAAATATCATCCTGAGTGAGATAACCCAATCACAAAAGAACACACATGGTATACACTCAATCATAAGTGGACATTAGCTCAGAAGCACAGAATATCCAAGATACAGTTCACAGACCACATGAAGCTAAAGAAGAAGGAAGATCAGAGTATGGATACCTCAGTCCTTCTTAGACGGGGAAACAAAATACCCATGGGAGAAGATACAGAGACAAAGGGTGGAGCAGAGACTGAAGGAAAGACCATCCAGAGACTGCTCCACCTGAGGATTCATCCCATATACTGTCACCAAACCCAGACACTATTGTGGATGCCAACAAGTGCTTGCTGACAGGAGCCTTATATAGCTAACTCCTGAGAGGCTTTGCCAGAGCCTGACAAATACAGAGTTGGATGCTCTCAGCCAACCATTGGACCGAGCACAGGGTCCCCAATAGAGGAGCTAGAGAAATGACTGAAGGAGCTGAAGAAGCTTGCAACCCCATAGGAGGAACAAAAATATGAACTAACCAGTACCCACAGAGCTCCCTGGGTCTAAACCACCAACGAAAGAGTACACATGGAGGGACCCTTGGCTCCAGCTGCACATGTAGCAGAGGATATCCTTGTTGAACATCAATGGGAGAAGAGGCCGTTGGTCCTGAGAAGGCTCGATGCCCCAGTGTAGAGGAATGCCAGGACAGAGAAGCAGGAGTGGGTAGGTTGATAAGCAGGGGAAGGGAGGATGGGATACAGGATTTTCGGAGGGGAAACCAGGAAAGGGGATAACATTTGAAATGTAAATTATGAAAATATATAATTAAAAAAGAAAATAAATAAATCTTTTATAAAATGTTCTCTGGCATTGGTTTACAGCAGCCCATCCCCTTTTCTGTCAAAAGGAAATTTTCACTTTCAAACTCAGAAAGCAAAGTGGCTAGATCACATGGCTTTTTTTTTGTTCCTTTGCTTCATCCAAGTATTTTATGTCAACATTCAGGAATTTGGGAGAACCCTCAAGTCCAAAAGTCAATCTTGCTTGTAAAATTAAATTGAAAATGTTAAGTGGTATTTTAACCCTAAAGAAAGATTGTCACTGTAAAACTGAGTGCAGTAAGGAATTTGGCTGGGCCTTTAAGGAGGATCTCTGCACACATACACAGGTTCACAGATTTAGATTATAAAGAGAGCCTCAGGACACAGCAAGAATATAGTGCAAACTACTGCCTTAGCTTCGAAGGAAGAAAAGCTTCCAGCGAAGTGAATGGGAGTGAAAATCTTCCCAGCGTCAGCAAAGGCAGACAAAATAGACCTGATCTTACTCACAGTTCATCGGTTTATGTACTCAAGCACCAAACGAATGAGCTACACCCTCAGCCTCCAAAACAAATATTAATAAAGCCTATTTCAACTTAATTTCTTATTTGCACTCAATATTCATTTTTATGTGAAATTCTCCACGGTCAGTATGAGATCGTCCCACAGGCATACCCATAGCATTGGGACGAGATTCAGGTGTCTCTGTAAGATTCAATAATAGTAAAAGCTATGTAGGGATGGAGAGATGGTCCAATCAATAAAGTTTTTGCCATACAAGTATAAGGACCTGAGTTCCATCTCCAGCACCCACGTAAAAACCCATGCATGGTGGTGCATGCCTGTAATTCCAGTGCTGGGGAAGCAGAAACAGGGGAATCCCTAGCCAAGTCACTGAGTTCCAGACTCAGCAAGAGACCCTGCCTCAAAATGTAAGATGGAAGGGCTGGAGGGCCCACTTGGTAGTTAAACGCACTCGCTGCTCTTCCAGAGGACCCAGGTTTGGTTCCCAACATCCTCAGGTGGCTCGCTACTCCAGCTCTTGGGGATCTGATTGCCTCCTGGCCTCTGTGGGCACTGCATACATGTGTTGCACCTATATACAATGCAAATAAAACCCTTATACACACAAAATAAAAATAAATAAATATTTGAAAACAAATAAGGCAGGTAGCAATTGAAGCACATTCTCTCTTTCTGTCTCTCTCTCTGTCTCTCTGTCTGTCTCTCTCTCTGTCTCTCTCTCTCTGTCTCTGTCTCTCTCACGCACACACATGCACGTGTGCATGCACATACACACAAAAACACACACACAAGAAAAGGAAGTACATACATACAAATGTGTATTTACATATAGTCCACTTTCTTAAGGCCAGGTGTTTACCACATTGATCTTTTTCCTACTTGTTCTCTTTTTATTTTACCTTTATACATGTTATTGTACAATGTTTATGCTTTATCCATCGATACATTGTTGGCTTATAAAAATAAGTATTAACAGTAAGTATTTTCTTTTTTTTTTTTTTTTTTTTTTTTTTTTAAGATTTATTTATTATTATATGTAAGTACACTGTAGCTGTCTTCAGATACACCAGAAGAGGGAGTCAGATCTTGTTACGGATGGTTGCGAGCCACCATGTGGTTGCTGGGATTTGAACTCTGGACCTTCGGAAGAGCAGTCGGGTGCTCTTACCCACTGAGCCATCTCACCAGCCCAAGTATTTTCTTAAATTCTTAAATAAAAGTTAAATATAAGGCTTAGCTGTATTTAAATACTTGTGTTTATATATTTTTATTTCTATATTCTATAATTATAAGCAATATTATAAATGAAAGTTTCATGGATAAATAATATATTTCATAGTTCCCAAAATACCTATAACTAAACAGTCTTAATTTGGAGTATAAGGGTTCTCATGTAGAAGTGATGTACCAAAGATCCTTTTCAGGGCTGGGGCTACACCTTGTCAGACTCTGAATTTATCTCTGAATGACCAGGACCTTTCACATAACTGACACTTGAACCACATCAATGCTTTTGAGTTAAATGTCCAGAGTGGATTCAAGGTTCTTTTCAGTATAGACCAAGCTCAACTTTTTTTATATTACAGATATTTCTTAATTCACAGTATGGGTTATGTTATAATAACCCTATTGTAAGTTTAAAATACCATAAATCAAACCAATTTACAATCCAGAGTTACCATTTGTAAGTACACACCAAAGGAATCCAGGCAAACACACCACAGAGATACTTTATTATGGCACTATTCACAATAGCAAAGTTATGGTATTGACACAGGTACCTACCAATGGATACATCAATGAAATGTGATATACACACATATACAGAGAGACAGAGAAAGAGACAGACAGACAGACAGACACAAACAAAGAGTTTTATTCAGCTGCAAGAATGGGTAAAATGTTATTTGCAAGAAAATGATAGAACTAGAGATCATATTTAAGCAAAATTAGCCAGGCACAGAAAGCCAGACATATTTTTCTCCTGCATCTAAATTTTAAAAAGGGTGGGAAAGAGAAAGAAAGAGTAATGAGAGAGAGAGAGAGAGAGAGAGAGAGAGAGAGAGAGAGAGACAGAGAGAGAGACAGAGAGAGAAGAAAAATATAAATAATTTCTCCCATATGTGAGATTCTTGTATGTGACAGGAAATCAGAACAAAGGGTACTTGAGAGGAGAAAGAGACCAGTGGAAAGAGAAAGGGGTGATAGTGTAAAATAGGAACCAAGGACAAATATACACAGGTGTGAAAAGCCACAATGATACCCCATTTTATATGTTAACCTAAAGTCTTAATAAAAACCTATTTAATACACCTAACCTTTCTACCAATTTCTCTGCTTCATCTACTGTCAAACTCACACTCATTTACGAATGATGACATACCAATTGAAGTCACGAATTTCTCAGCTTAAAAGAGGTTAGCATTTGTCTGTGTCTTGCTTATCATGACACAGTAGGTATAGCAGCAAGGGGCTGAGGTGGCTGGTCACACTGCATTAGGTATGTGCTCATCAGGCTTTCTGCTTCTCCTGTTTTATTCAGTCTAGGATCCCAGCTCATGGGGTAGTACAACCCATATCGAAGTGGATCTTCTCTGGAAATGTCTTCACAAGCATGCCCAGTGATACATCTAAGTGATATTAAATCCAATAAAGTTAAAAGTGAAGATCAATAATCCAAGTCCATCCTTGCTGACTTGATACATGCCACATCACTTTAAACCATAACATGCTGCCCCTAGTCCTCAAAGGATCATGGTATCTCATAATAAAATTTATCCAGCGTTGTTTAAAGTCTACTTGGAGACTCAAAGTAATAACAATTGTGAGCCCCCTTAGATTCAGACCCAAGTTACAGGGTCTGGGGATGTACCTCAGTTGGCAGAGTGCTTGCCTGGTATGCATTAAGCCCTACCAATGCATAAAACCAAGCACGGAGCAGATATATGCCTCTAATTCCAGTATTTGGGGAATAGAGGCAGGAGAATCAGACACACATGATCATCCTCAGCTACCAATAAATTCAAGGCCAAACTGAGTCACATGAGACCCCATCTCAAATAATAATGATAATAATAACTTACTTCTAATATGTAATGGCAACATATTGACCATTCGTACTCCTAAGGGGGAAAGGAGTGGTAGCAAGAACAAAGGAGACCAAAGCAAGACTAAAACCCAATAGGAGAAGCAACAGATGCTGCAGCTCCATGTCTGGCATCTAGGGCACATGATGGCATCATCTGGGCTCCAGTTGACTTGGAAACTTCCATCCCTGTAGCACTGCAGGTTGAAGCACATGTCAGCTTCCCTTTGTATCCACTTCACTGTACCTGCAACTTTACTTAACGTGCAATCATCCATACCTTGAGGTTTCTATTGACACTTGGGCTCCAACTTCACAGCTTCACAGGGCATCCTTGAAAGAAATCTAACACTGACACACACGGACCAGTGCCAGGAGCTTTCTAGAACCTTGGTAAAAGTCCTGAGTCCACATAGATTTTGCATTTACATGTCTGAAAACCAACAACACATAGATGGTGATATCATTCCAAATGAATTTGTAACCTTACACCTTGGAGCCTCTTATGACTAGGGCACCTCCCTCAAAGCACCATGCCTATTGTCCCAGTGCAGAGTGAGAGGTTCCTCTTTAAATGTGCTAGTCTCTTCTAACAACTATGCCCACTGTGTCCACAGCTTTAAGGTCATTCTCCTTTCTAGTCATGCTGTGCATTTTCAAAGTCTTTCTTCTCCATTTTATGTTCTCTCTCACTGTAAATTTGGCTGTGAGCAGGGACAGGGGCTATGCCACACCCTGAATGATGTACAGCTGCCTTGAAACAGTTTATAAAACAGAATAGTCATTTATTTTTAATTCAGTATCACTCAAACTTTGAGGACATGATCAAACACAGTTAGGTTCTGTCTTAGTTAGGGTTTTACTGCTGTGAACA